>NW_015171516.1:620599-629304 GCF_001447785.1 Gekko japonicus
CCCAGAGGAGATCCGGGCCCTGCGGGACCTTATGCAGTTCCGCAGGGCCTGCAAGACGGAGCTCTTCCGCCAGGCATTCGAGTAGGAGCCGCCGCCACTATTCTACCACCGAGGTGGCAAGTCATCGGCTGCCCTATAAGAACAGGGGCAAGCGGGCCCTGTCAGAAGTTTCAGACAGTGTAGTGGGAGACCACGCTACTGAAATGGCCACCAAACCTGGGGGGGGGGGTTTGTCCCCATCTTGGATGATTAATATAGGAATAGCACTGTATTATTGGAAGGTTTTATTGTGATTTTAAATGTTTTATTTATTATATACTGTATTGTATTTTGCACTCGGCTTTGCCGCATGTGAGCCGCCCTGAGCCTTTGGGGGAGCAGGATATAAATCAAACTAATAAATAAATAAATCTCTTCTCTTTCTATATGTGTGTGTGTGTTCAATGCATGAAGAACTGTGGAAAGCATGGCATTCCACATGCAATTAGCAGGTGCGTACATTGATGAATACTTGAATATGACGAGAATCACAGTCCATCCTACATCACGGTGTTGTTATAAGGCTACAATGAGATCGCCCCATGAATATTTCCCCAATAGATTGGCCAAGGCCAGGTTGGGAAATTCCTGGAGATTTGGGGGCAAAGCCTGGGTAGGGTAGTTTGCAGACAGAAAGGAGTCCAGCAGAAACAATATTTCATACCGCCTACCGTCCAACGCTGCCATTTTCTCCAGGGGAACTGATCTCTGCCACCAGGAGATCAACTGGAATTCTGGGAGGTCTCCAGGCCCCACCTGGAGGTTTGCAAGCCTACCCATGAAACTGCTTGGAGAGGACAGTGTACGGGTTAGGGTAGAATCATATAGTGACAAAATAATAAATTAAAAATGTGGATAGGTCTTGGGTTTCCCCAAATGGAATTTCAGTCTCCTTCACTGGGACCATCATTAGTCTGCAGTAGAAAAGCTACATTTGAGTCCAGAAGCAACTTAGAGACCAAAAGGATTTTCTGGGGATTAACTTCCAAGAGTCAAAGCTCCCTTCGTCGGAATGGATAATTGACTCTCGGAGTTTATATCCTGGAAAATCTCTCGAAAGCTTCTACGCCAAGGATCGGGCTGGTCCCGAAGGTCCTACTGGACTCAAATCGAGTTCTGCAGTGAAACACAGCAAAAACTGAGCGTGCAAAAAAGGTACGTTTTCAGAAAACAGCATAATGGACTTATAAAATATGATTAAAGATGAAATGACGAGCCTTGTTGTGATTCAGAAGTGGATGCAAATCCATTCAAAGCTTCAAATGGTTCTTTAGGGGGAACAAGAAACCGGGCAAACTCCACTCTCTTACCTTTGCTAGTAAAGAATATTTCAGGCAATGACTGTTTATAAATACAAAGAGTATTTAGAGGCATGACTGAAGGCTACGGTCAGACCACTGGTCCATGGAACCCAAGCAACATGCATGTGCCTCTGAAGAGGTTATGCACATGAAATAGCCAGGCTATCATATGTTGTTGTTCAGTCGCACAGTCGAGTCCGACTCTTCGCGACCCCATGGACCAGCTCCCGCCAGGCCCTCCTGTCTTCCGCCGTCCTCTGAGGTTGGCTCAACTTCATGTTCGTTGCATCGATGACACTGTCTAACCATCTCATCCTTTGCCGTCCCCATCTTCTTTGACCTTCAGTCTTTCCCAGCATCAGGGTCTTCTCCCGTGAGTGCTCCCTTCTCATTTGGTGGCCAAAGTATTTGAGCTTCAGTTTCATTATCTGGCCTTCCAGGGAACAGTCAGGGTTGATTTCTTTTAGGATTGACTGATTTGATCTTCTTGCAGTCCAAGGGACTCTCAAGAGTCTTCTCCAGCACCATAGTTCAAAAGAATCTATTCTTCGGCACTCGGCCTTCCTTATAGTCCAACTCTCGCAGCCATACATGACTACTGGGAATACCATTGCTTTGACCATGCGGACTTTTGTTGGCAGGGTGATGTCTCTACTTTTTATCATGCTGTTTAGGTTCGCCATCGCTTTCCTCCCAAGGAGCAGGTGTCTTTTAATTTCATGGCTGCTGTCACAGTCTGTGGTGATCTGGGATCCCAGGAACGTGAAGTCTGTCACTACTTCCACGACTTCCCCTTCTATTTGCCAAGGAGTGATGGGGCCGGATGCCATGATCTTAGTTTTTTTTATATTGAGCTTCAAGCCCACTTTTGCGCTCTCCTCTTTTACCCTGAGCATGTAAAGCTGCCTTATACTGAATCAGAAAAATACTAGTCGAGATTGGAAGGAGAATGGATTCCAGGGGGAAAGCCATATTGGTCTATTGCAGCAAAAAAATAAGCAGGAGTCTGGCAGCATTTTGAAGACGAAACAGATTTTATTCTAGCATAAACATGCAGGTGCTGGGTGACCTTGGGCCAGTCACAAGTTCTCTCAGAGCTGTTCTCTCAGGAGCAATTCTCGAAAGAGCTCTCTCAGCCCCGCCTACCTCACAGGGGGTCTGTTGTGGTGAGGGGAAGGGGAGGAGATTGTAAACTGCTCTGAGACCCTGAGTGAAGGGTCAGGTCCTGGGTCCATCAAGGTCAGTATTGTCTACTCAGACTGGCAGGAGCTCTCCTGGGTCTCAGGCAGAGGACTTTCACATCACCAAGTGCCTGGTCCTTTTAACCGGAGATGTTGAGACATTCCACATGCAGAACAAAGGCCCTTCCACTGAGCCATGGCCCAGCTCCGGCAGAATCTACACCTGACCCCAATGAACTCACAATAAATCATATCCAGCAGTCATTACTTCAGACCCGGGATAACCACGTTCCCTTGGCTGAATTTTGTTATGATTTCTCTGGTTATCCACATACAGGCATTCCTCCATGCTTGGAGAGCCAGTGCTGCACAGTGGTTAAGAGCAGCGGACTCTAATCTGGAGACTGGGCCTTGATTCTCCATTTCTCCCCCACATGAAGCCTGCTGGGTGACCTTGGGCCGGTCACAGTTCTCTCAGAACTCCCTCAGCCCCACCTGCCTCACAAGGTGCCTGTTGTGAGGAGAGGAAGGGAAGGAGATTGTCAGCCAACTTGAGACACATGAGGCCTGCTGGGTGACCTTGGGCCAGTCACAGTTCTCTCAGGGCTCTCTCAGCCCCACCTACCTCACAAGATGCCTGTTGTGGGAAGAGGAAGGGAAGGCAATTTTCAGCCGCTTTGAGACACACAAGGCCTGCTGGGTGACCTTGGGCCAGTCACAGTTCTCTCAGGACTCTCTCAGCCCCACCTGCTTCCTGTGGGAAGAGGAAGGAAGGGCAATTGTAAACTGCTTTGAGACTCCTTAAGGCAGAGACAAGCATGGTGTGAAAATCTACTCTTCTTTTTCTTTTTTAAGAATTCCTTTCTCCTTTGTGGTATTTTGCCCCCAAATATATACTCGAATATGAATATCTATTTCACTTTTCTGTTCAATGCAACCTTCCTTATGCATTTGGCTGAACAGGCGCTGCAGCCCACACACTGTTTGGAGAGACTGCCTGTGCGTGGGGAAGGTGTTGTGTAGGGATGGGCACAAACTGGCTGTCAGGAGTACTGCTGAGGATGAGCTCCCGGCTCCGGCAGAATCTACACCTGACCCCAATGAAGCCGTGGAGTCTGCCCCAGCAACAGCTGGGACGGAACAACACACGACGGACAGCCCTCCTGATTAACCCCCCCCCCCAGTGGCACGTTTGTGAAATCAGCTCCGATGGGACTTGGCATCCCGGCGGCGAGAGGCGCACCTGTGCAGCAGGCGGTCTCTCAGTCCTGAGTTCTAACCAGAGCCGGGACACACGTGCTGGCCGCTAATTGACAACAGCCCTGGAGGGATACTTAGCTCCTCACTCCCTGTCAGTTCTTCATGCCAGCAACTAGTCAGCTTGACGACGCTACTGCACCCACCTCGCCCGTGTTCCGGTTCGTGTTTCCTGCTTTGAACTCTCGGCTCCTCGATTCCGGTTCTGACGACGATGCTTTTGGTTCGTGCCCTGGACTCTGGTATTTTGGCTCCTGCTTCCCTTGACTCTGGCTTGACGACTATGCTTACGGTTTGTGCTCTGGACTCAGTTATTTGGTTTCCTGCCCTCTTGGCTTTCGACCTTGGACTGGACCCAGACTATCCCACGCTCGCCCTGCCTGCACTCCAGCTCGTGGCACTGGCTCACAAACTAAAGTTTGTGATGAATTTTGGCTGGGTCGTGGTTTGCAAAGGGAAGTTTGTGGCAGGTCAACCAGCACAAGCTTTCCACAAACTTTCAAGTTGTCTGTGGTGGTTCATGAATGGATACATTTCGAGACAGACTGTCTCTGCTCAATCTAAATGTTTACTAAACTTCAAAGCAATGGGAGTGGAATTTGGAGGGCATGTAGAGAAGCATCCGAGGGAGGTCCCCTGTGATTTTTATGTCTCCAGGGCTTTTTTTGTAGAAAAAGCCCAGCAGGAACTCATTAGCATAATAGGCCACACCCAACACCAGAAACTCATTAGCATATTAGGCCACACCCCTGATAGCACAGCTCATTGGCATATTAGGCCGCACACCCCCATGTTACCAGAAGTGTGGTCATTCAGTCACACCCACCTTTTGCTTCTTATTCTGTTTACTTTGTTGTCAAAACCCTGGGCTTTTCTGTATCAGGAACTTATTTGCATGTTAGGCCACACACCCCTAATGTAGCCAATCCAAATGAGTTTCTGCTGTTGGGTGTGGCCTATTATGCTAATGAGTTCCTGCTGGGCGTGGCCAACTCAGGAGCCAGCCAGAACTCCATTCCTGTGCGTTCCTGCCCAAAAATAGCCCTGGATGTCTCTAGTTTGCACAGGATCTTTTCTATACACTCCTGAACCTGTCATTTCCCCAGAAAGCACTTTCCAGGCAGCACCTTCTTAAGGGGGGCATAACTTGGACCCTGTAAATCCAATATTCAGAAAACTTGGAGGGAAGGTAGAGTAGAGTCAGCTGGAGATCTTCTGCGAGTTTGGTATCTCTAGCATGCTGGGGGGGGGGGCAGTCTGCCTCATTATAAACCTCACAAACCAAACCAGATTGCCAGCTAAAAGTTCATAACAGTTCGTGGTTTGCTAACCAGGCATGCCACGAACCGAACCGCATTTTCCTTGTTCATGCCCGCCCCAAATAATGTGAGGTGCACAACCCTGGGCCATAAAGTTAGCTGCCTCTATCCAGTCTGCTCAAGGTACATGCTGTTGAGCATCATACCGAGACAGCTGAAGCCGGTTACCTAACTGAAAATATTTTAATCTATCATTTCTTGTGCCTTAAAAATGGACAGGGGGGAACACACATGCAACTGTCTGGGTTGTTTGAGTACACTGTGTCAGTAAACAGACAAGTCAAATTTGCCTTGAGAAATACAGAAGTAGAAAGTTCGGTGAGTCTCGCTGCATCATCACTTTTTACTGAAAGAATTCATGAGCAGGATACTAAGACTCCCGCCAGCTTCTTCTCATGAATGCTTTCTTTGGCAGTCAAATACTCACATGTTTTTAATTTTATTTTTCACTAGAATCATTCCATTATTTCAAGATGGAAGAAGAAGAAGAAGAAGAGAGGAGATTGGGTTTATACCCTGCCCTTCACTACCCAAGGGAGTCTCAGAGCGGCTTACAAACTCCTTTCCCTTCCCCTCCCCACAACAGACACCCTGTGAGGTAGGTGGGGCTGAGAGAGCTCTGACAGAAACTGCTCTTTTTCAAGGACAGCTCTTATCAGAACTACGGCTTGCCCAAAGTCATCCAGCCAGGTGCAAGTGGAGGAGTGGGGAATCAAACCCGGTTCTCCCAGATTAGAGTCCGCGCACTTCACCACTACACCAAACTGGCTCAGTAGTAGAACATCTGCTTGGCATCCAGGAGGTCCCAGGTTCAATTCCTGGCATCTCCAGTTAAAAAGGACCACGTGGTGGATGAGGGGAAAGACCTCTGCCTCAGACCCTGGAGAGCCACTGCTACCCTGAGTCTGATGGGCCAGTAAGACCTAGTCAAACATAAACTGTTTCCGTGTGGAGTGTAGCAGGGACAACCTTGTTATAGGTCCCAAGCTGTTTTTGTTGCTTTAAAAACAGTCAAGAAATACCTGAACAGAATTTGGGTTACATAAAAACATAAGAACACAAGAGAAGCCAATGGTGGATCAGGCCAATGGCCCATCTGCTCCAACACTCAGTCACACAATGGCCAAAAATACCAGGTTCCATCAGGAGGTCCAACATTGGAGCCAGGACACTAGAAGCCCTCCCAATGTTGACCCAAGCACCAAGAATACAGAGCATCACTTGCCCCAGAGTTCCTCTCTATACCTTGTGGCTAATAGCCACTGATGGATCTCTGCTCCATATGTTTATCCAATTCCCTCTTGAAGCCGTCCATGCTTGTAGCCGCCACCACCTCCTGTGGCAGTGAATTCCATGCGTTAATCACTCTTTGGGTGAAGAAGGACTTCCTTTTATCTGTTCTAACCCGACTGCTCAGCAATTTCATGGAGTGCCCACGAGTTCTTGCATAATCCCATGCATCATCTTGTAAACCTCGATCATGTCACCCCTCAGCTGTTGTTTCTCCAAGCTAAAGAGCCCCAAGCGCTTTAACCTTTCTTCATAGGGAAAGTGTTCCAACCCTTTTATCATTCTAGTTGCCCCTTTCTGCCTTTTTTCCAATGCTATAATATCCTTTCTGAGGTGTGGTGACCAGAACTGAACTGACTCAGTCAAGGAAGCCATGGACCTCAGTTTGCAAGACTGAGAATAGCTGTTAACAACAGGACGTTTTGGAGGACACAAATTCAGAGGGTCACCATAAACTGGAAGCAACTTGATGGCACAACACATCGGTGGCTCCACTGAAATAGCTATTTTGTTTGCTGGGACTTTCAGTGGAGTATAAATTGCCGCATTTTATTACACTGAGGATGAATTTATTGTTATGAGAAGTATAGAACATAAGAACATAAGAGATGCCAAAGTTGTTTCAGGCCAAAGGCCCATCTAGTCCAACACTCTGTATCACACAGTGGCCAGAAATACCAGGTGCCATCAGGAGGTCCACCAGTGGGGCCAGGACACTAGAAGCCCTCCCACTGTTGGCCCCCCAAGCACCAAGAAGACAGAGCATCATTTGCCCCAGAGCCCCTATCTATACCTTGTGGCTAATAGCCACTGATGGATCTCTGCTCCATCTGCTTATCCAATTCCCTCCTGAAGCCGTCCGTGATTCTAGCCGCCGCCACCTCCTGTGGCAGTGAATTCCATGTGTTAATCACTCTTTGGGTGAAGAAGGACTTCCTTTTATCCGTTCTAACCCGACCGCTCAGCAATTTCATGGAGTGCCCACGAGTTCTTGTATTGTGAGAAAGGGAGAAAAGTACCTCTTTCTCTACCTGTTCTTTCCCATGCATAGAAAGTCCCCTTGAGCCATAAGGAAAGGAAGAGTATAAATGTTTTAATAAACAGGATTATGGGTTCATCCTGACTGTAAACATAGTGCAGAATTCTGTCTGGTGTAATAAGTGACTTCCTGTACGCACAGCGATTTTTCACTAGAAGCGCATTGGGATGAAAAAACGCTCCAGGTGAAAATCATTACTTACCAACTTTCAAGTTTAATGTCTTTTTATATTCTTTTTTTAAAAAAAATATATATTTTATGTAATCATTTCAACAAATACAACAATAATAAAGGAATAATAAAAAATAAACAACCAACATTCACTACATAAGATTAGGTTTTGTCAATATTTAGTTATCACAGTATTATCACTTTTATTACAACAGGGCTATACATTTACTATTTCTGTTATTTTCAAAATAATTCAGGCTGTCTCAATTAAAACAATATTTTCCCAAAAAAGGTTACCATTTCTCCAGGTAGTCTGACGTAGCCAAGGGGTTCTCTGATCTCCTAATGTCTTCTGTTATTTTATCCATTACGGCATAGTCTCAGATTTTAGAACACCAGGCTTCTATTGAAGGGGAGTTTGGCACCTTCCAATTTGTGGCCATAATGTTCTTTTTATATTCTTGACATGTTATTTAATCCCTTCATAGTGTAAAGTCTCAATGATTTAAAAAAAACCACATTGCAAAGGGTTGGAAGTGTTACTGAAACCAGTTCCATTTGTCCAAGAGCTACTGCGAGATCAAAGGCTACTTTTTTCATTTCCTATTACTGTTGCTGTGTACCAAAATCAAAGGGTCAAATGCTATTTGATGTAGTCCTCAGTGTTCAATTTGGGGGTGCCATACGATTTGATTAAAGAAGGTCATTAAAGGGGAGGTGTGCTGAAATATCCTTCGCACAATGGCTTGCGCCAGTGGAAATGCGAGACAGGATACAGTCAACCTAGAGTTGCCAAGCACGACCAAGGAACCGGAAGGAGACTAGCGAGAGCAGGAACGTGGGACGGCAGCTGTTGGTGATTGCATGACATCACTTCTGGGGAAACCCGGAAGAGACACCGTGCCTCTCTAGGAATCTCTGGAAACTCTGTGCTAAAACCATAGAGTTTCCAGTGATTCCTAGATATAACTGACATCACTTCCAGGTTTTCCTTGGGCATGATGTCACACTGTTGGCCTGATGGACATTTTTTATTAAAAATATCTCTACTACTGCTTTGAGCAGTGGTGGGGAACAAGTGGCAAGGTGGGGGATATCCTGTCCCCGA
>NW_015171516.1:629318-642899 GCF_001447785.1 Gekko japonicus
GGGGGGGGGGCTGGCCACCTCAAGATGACTTAGCACCAAAGGCTACTTACGACTGTTGGCTATTGTAACTCTGCATGCAAGAGGAGCTGGGAGGGAAACAGTTAAGAGTATTCTCTCACTCAGGTAGTCTTGGCAGTTGGCCCCACCCTCTCATCTGTAAGATGTTGAGCTTCTTTGGCCATTGCTTGCCTCCTAGAATCATAGAGAGATGGAAGGGACCTCTAGGGTCATCTAGTCCAACCCCCTGCGCAATGCAGGGAATTCACAAATACCTCCCCCCCACACACACACCCAGTGACTCCTGTCCCACACCCAGAAGATGACAAAGAAACCTCAAGGATCCTCTGCCAAACTGGCCTGGGGAAAAATGGCTTCCTGATCCCAAAGTTGTTGTTCAGTCGCACAGTCGAGTCCGACTCTTCGCGACCCCATGGACCAGATCACGCCAGGCCTTCCTGTCTTCCGCCGTCCTCTGAAGTTTGCTCAATTTCATGTTCGTTGCATCTATGACAATGTCTAACCATCTCATCCTTTGCCGTCCCCCGTCTTCTTTGACCTTCAGTCTTTCCCAAAGTAGCAATCGGCATTTCCCTGGGCATGTAAGAAAGGACCACGAGAACTAAGCACCGAGGCAACCCTTCCTGCCCTCCCTCCCTCTCATGATCTGCCTCAGTTCACAGAATCCACATTGCTGTCATATGGCCGTGGAGCCTCTGCTTGAAAACCTCCGCCCCCTCCCGAGGAAGCCTGTTCTGTTTTTCAACTTGCGTAGGACCTTCCTTCTTCTTCTCCTCACTCTTCCCTGGGCTTGAAGCTGTAGCAAGTTAACCTTTTTGAAGCTAATTGCTCACAATGTTAAATGTACCTACATGAATGTCATGTAAGAGGTGCTCCTATTGTTGTAAGTAAAATTTATCTTGTTACCATTGGAGTCAAATCATCTTTGTAATAACTGGGAAACGTGGAAAATCAGGGTTTACTGCGCAAAGTTTCTGTGCTTCCAAGGCGATTGATCCCCCCCCCCCGACATTTAACCACTTGAGCTGCGGTGGCTCAAGTGGTTAAGACGCTGAACTGCAGGCTGTGGAAGGTCAGTAGTTCAGGTGTTCAAGACCCGAGTGTGCCACATGACGGAGTGAGCTCCCGTCTCTAGTTCCAGCTCCTGCCAACCTAGCAGTTCGAAAGCAAGAAATTGCAAGTAGATAAATAGGGACCACTTCAGGGGGAAGGTAACAGCGTTCTGTGCGCCTTGGTGTTTAGTCATGCTGGCCACATGACCACAGAAACGTCTTCAGACAGCGCTGGCTCTTCGGCTTTGAAACGGAGATGAGCACCGCAACCCTAGAGTCAGACTCGACCGGCTTTCGAGCAAGGGAACCTTTACCTTTTACCGACATTTAACCCAATAACAATGACTTATGTGCATTTGCTCAAGAGTTCTTGCTCAAATGGAAATGTTCGGTGGGGTCCAGCTGTACATCGTGTTGGGGAAAAAATCCTGTTTGAATGCAGCCGTTTTGACCCCTGTTGTTAGTTTTTGTGGCCATTAGCTAAATTGCTAAACCCACTGCTTGCTCATGAGCTGAACACAGCACATATGCAGGTCACCTTCAAAGTTACCTGCTGTTAAGCCCAGGTTTGAAAATTAGGTACCCTTTAGGACTTTTAAGTTACATATCATATATTTAATGAAGGAGTGCAATGATTGATTGGTCTGCCGTCTCAATCTATAGCCACAGGGGGGCTTAGATGAAAGGAGGACGGAGGCGTGCCAAGAAAAATAATGAGGGGGGGGGAATGGTCCAATAGGCCCTTGTATAAGAAGCTGTTTCTAGGGTTGCCATATCTGGCCTGGAAATTCCTGGAGATCTGAGGACAGTTCCCGAGGAGGGCTGAGGGAAAATGTTACCTACTTTTGATTACAGTTTGGAGGAGGAGGAGGAGGAGATTGGATTTATACCCCGCCCTTCACTTGGAATCTCAGAGCGGCTTACAAACTCCTTTCCCTTCCCCTTCCCACAACAGACACCCTGTGAGGTGGGTGGGGCTGAGAGAACTCTGACACAATCTGCTCTTTCAGGAACAGCTGTGCCAGAGCTTGTGACTGACCCAAGGCCACATCAGCAGGTGCAAGTGGAGGAGTGGGGAATCAAACCCAGTTCTCCCAGGTTAGAGTCCACGCACTTAACCACTACATCAAACTGACTCTCAAACTGATATAGTTTGCCTGATGTAGTTTGCCTACATCAATCATAGAATAGAAGATATGTTGATATCTCAATAATCGTTTAAGAATCAATACATGACTATGGCAAGATTTCATGTTAAATGAAGTAGTCCTGTTGATTTTAAGCTAACAAGTTTATATAGCTCATTAAATGACTATACATGCCAAATGCTTATCTAAAATGGTCCCTTTAATCCCTTTTTATTCCTAAACACTCGATTGATGTAATTGTAACAGTTAAAGATACACTGAGATTGAGAAAGTATTTCTTGAATATTTTATATTTGAAATTCACATTTTAAACATTATCTATTTATTAAAACTTTTGATCATCTTTGTAATATATAATTTCAATATTAGTACCCCTCTTTCCTTATTTTGGTACAGTGCTTAAGAGCAGCAGACTCTAACTTGGAGAGCTGGGTTTGATTCCCCACTCTTTCACATGCAGCCAGCTGGGTGACCTAGGGTCAGGCACAAGTTCTCTCAGAGCTGTTCCCTCAAGAGCAGTTCTTGAAAGAGCTCTCTCAGCCCCATCTACCGCACAGGGTGTCTGTTGTGGGAAGAGGAAGGGAAGGAGATTGTAACCTGCTCTGAGACTCTGAGTGAAGGACAGGGTATAAATCCAACTTCTACCATCTCCAGCTGATTAGGCAGTTGGTTCCCTTCCTCAAACACAATGACCTGGCAACAGTGATCCACGCAATGGTCACCTTGAGGCTGGACTACTGCAATGCTCTTTACATGGGGCTGCCCTTGGCGCAGCTCCAGAAACTGCAGCTGGTGCAAAATGCTGCAGCCAGGCTGCTGATGGGTCTACCTGTGCGGGAGCACATCCAGCCTGTGCTGAAGGCATTGCACTGGCTGCCAATAGCATACCTGATTCGCTTCAAGGTACTGGTTTTGACCTTAAAAGCCCTATAAGGTCTGGGGACCTGAGGGACTGCCAGGCCCATGGCTAAGGAGTTTTTGGGGAGGGGCCCACCAGCCAATCAAAGTTAATTAAATTAACTTCGATTTAGTTGCTGGGACTCCTAAGGCAGCCCCGGCTGCAACCGAGGGGAGAGGAGAGTGCCGCCACCAACAGCAGGGACAGCCCTGGCACCTTGGAGGAGCCCTCGGGTCTTGTGGGTGCACCGGGGCGCTCTCTCTCCACCTCTCTCGGTGACTGGCCACTAGGGCAGGTTCTGGGCAGGAGGGACCTATCTGTTGTCTGCAGGGCACCTAGGGAGCCCCCTTCCCTCTCCCCACGGCCCCGGAGCGTGACACCCTCATGGCGTGGTGACCGAGCCCCACGGAGCCACCTCACATCTGCCACATCCCGAGCCCCCGCACAGGCCGAGCCCCCACCCTGCCCACCTGCTGCCCTCCTCTCCTCCCTCCCAGCCTCTGTGTGCCCCCCCTCGCCCGCCATCCAGCCCCCTTTGTCTCCCTGGAATTGCTGGCTCTGCTCCTTGTGCCCGCTCCGGCCCAGCGAGGAGCCACCAGCAGCACCGCGGCAGGAGGAGGAGGGAGCGCGAGAGCCAGCCAGAAACCTTGGCTCGGCAGTTGATTATTTTTCTGAGGGAGGCTGAGGGCAGCAGTAGAGGGGGAGGGGAGCCGAGGATTGGAGGGGGGCATAAAAATGCGGGGGGGGCTGGGGACCGCCTCTCCCCACATGTACCCTAAAGAGCACTGAGGTTGGTGTCTCAAAACCGCTTGACCCTCCCTGGACTGAAAGATGCCAGATTGGCCTCTACTAGGGCCAGGGCCTTCTCAGTGGTGGCTCCACACTGGTGGAATGAGCTCCCAGAAGACATCAGGGCCCTGCGGGACCTATTACAGTTTCGCAGGGCCTGTAAAATGGAGCTCTTCCACAAGGCCTTCGATTAGGAGCCGCCACTAATAACAACTGAATTGTTAAGGCCCTCTATGTCAACAACAACATTAATGGCTAGGGATACTCTGGACCCCGATCTCGGACACACCGTTGCTACCATCCGAACACGGCCTATTGGGATGTTACCGTCATCAGCACTTGACCGGTATTTCTGATTGTTATGTTATGAATTTTATGAAGTTGCATTGTGTCAATGCATCGGTGTTTTAATATTTTGACTTTTAATGCAAGCTGCCCTGAGCCTGCCTCGGCGGGGAGGGTGGGAATTAAATCAATTATTATTATTATTGCTGCTGCTGCTGTTGTTGTTGCTGCTGCTGCTGCTAATATTATCATCATCTTTCTGTATCCCTTTCCTCTCTCTCTCTCTCTCTATATATATATATATATATATGAGAGAGAGAGAGAGAGAGAGAGAGAGAGAGAGATCCAAAGCATTTTGATATCATGGAGTCTACCATACAAAGCTGCCATTTCCACCAGGGGAATTGTAGGCTGAAGGTCAGTTGTAATTCTAGATCTCCAGGCCCCACATGGAGATCAGAAGAAGATGAAGAGATTGGATTTATACCCTGCCTTTAACTCGGAGTCTCAGAGCGGCTTACAAACTCCTTTTTCTTCCCCTCCCCACAACAGACACCCTCTGAGGTCGGTGGGGCTGAGAGAGCTCTTGACAGAAAGTGCTCTTTTTCAAGGACAGCTCTGACAGTACTATGGCTTGCCCAAGGTCATCCAGCCAGGTGCAAGTGGAAGAGTGGGGAACCAAACCCCGTTCTCCCAGATTAGACTCCGCGCACTTCACCACTACACCAAACTGAAGTGTCTTAGAATTCAAGATGCACCTTATGTCATCAAAAACGCTTCATGTTTTGCCGCAGGGAATACGAGTGTATGCAGAACGGTAGGGTTGCCAGCTGTGGGTTGGGAAATACCTGGAGATTTGGAGAGAAGAAGAACAAGAGGAGGAGGAGATTGGATTTATACCCCTCCCTTCACTTGGAGTCTCAGAGCAGCTTACAAACTCCTTTCCCTCCCCCTCCCCACAACAGACACCCTGTGAGGTCGGTGGGGCTGAGAGAGCTCTGACGGAGACTGCTCTTTTTCAAGAACACCTCTGACAGAACT
The DNA here is from genome assembly GCF_001447785.1 of Gekko japonicus. Taxonomy (NCBI): domain Eukaryota; kingdom Metazoa; phylum Chordata; class Lepidosauria; order Squamata; family Gekkonidae; genus Gekko; species Gekko japonicus. Next base: position 634,550 of record NW_015171516.1, read on the forward strand.
ATGGCTTGCCCAAGGTCATCCAGCAGGTGCAAGTGGAGGAGTGGGGAATCAAACCCAGCTCTCCCAGATGAGAGTCCGCGCACTTAACCACGACACCAAACTGGCTTTGCCACCTTATTTGGATCAGGGTCTGGAACATTTCCCCAAAGCGGTAAGAAATGTGTTTTTTGTTCTTCGTTTCTGAACAGGTTGCCGTTTGGAAAAGGAACACACATTCTATAAAGGACAGGCGCATGCTGAGGGTAATTAGTGTAACGTAATTAGGATTCCCAGCTCTACCAATGAATCCTCAATTCCCATATGTTCAGAGAGGCGCTGCTCTTTAGTACCTTGTCTAATTTTGCTTCAGTGATAAAACACCATCCTCACCTTCATTGGCTTGGACTTGAGTCAAGTTCTAAACCTAGGGTTGCCAGCCTCCAGGTAGGGCCTGGAGATCAACTGGGAAAAAAGGGGGGGGACTCAACCCAAGATAACACTGTGAACCAGAAGGGTTAAGCTGACCATGTAAATTATAAAAGTACAAAATTTATCAGGGTGTAAAAAGGTAAAGGTAAAGGTTCCCTTGCTCGAAAGCCAGTCGAATCCGACTCTAGGGTTGCGGTGCTCATCTCCGTTTCAAAGCCGAAGAGCCAGCGCTGTCCAAAGACGTTTCCGTGGTCATGTGGCCGGCATGACTAAACACCAAGGCGCACGGAACGCTGTTACCTTCCCACCGAAGTGGTACCTATTTATCTACTTGCAATTTCTTGCTTTCGAACTGCTAGGTTGGCAGGAGCTGGAACTAGAGACAGGAGCTCACCCTGTCTTGCGGCACCCGGGTCTTGAACCGCTGAACTACTGGCCTTCCACAGCCTGCAGCTCAGCGTCTTAACATATTCGGGTTAAATTTTTTTTTCAAGTATCAGACTAATAAAAGCATATCAAATATTAATACACACGATGGGTGAACACTTTCCAACTGAAGACCAAACGCGTTTCGGCCTCACAGGGCCTTCCTCAGTGGTCACTATTACAACATAGTATTGACACACATTCAAACATATGTATACAAGATCTTTAGTACACTTATATAAAGACCAGATGTTATATCCTTATATGTGTGTAATTGTGTTACTGGTATTAATGATGGGCCATAGGTATAGCCATATCCATTCCAATTATTCTGGGAAATGAGATTTCATAAGTCTGAATGTGTGTCACTCCATCAAGGTAAGGATTCGGTTCCCCTGGAGGAAATGGCTGATTCAGAGGGTGGACTCTGTTGCATTCCACCCCGCTGTGGTCCCTCCCCTACCGGACCCCTACCCTTTACAGGTTCCACCCTGCAAATCTCCAGGCATTTCCTAACCCCGATTTGGTAACCCTATTTATGTTTCGAGGCTACGTTGTATGATCCAGCCAAAGACTGGAGTACTAAATTGATATTCACACTGAGCGACCCTTGGGGGGAAACTCATCATAATCACGGCCTAATTGAATCATCTCCAGTTTCAAGTTGTAAACACTGTAGGGGAAAGGGATGGAAAAAACCATCAAGACACAAAGCCCTGCTATTAAACCATCTATAGTCTTATTTGTCAGTCGCCTCATCCATCCCGGCTGGCAACTTAGAACATATTTAATGGTACTATTGCAGCAACCCTTTGTTAATATTATAAGCAGAAGGGGAAGTTAATATTTCCCCATAATCCGTCAACGTAGTAAAAGGGGGCTTCCCCCCCACACCCCTTTACATGCATGATGACAGAATGTTAATCTGCCTTGCTGGTAACAAATGAGGAACAGAAGTTTAAAACATTTATTTATTTATTTACTTTATACCCCGACTTTCTCCCCAACCCCTGCCAACCTAGCAGTTCGAAAGCAAGAAACTGCAAGTAGATAAATAGGTACTGCTTTGGTGGGAAGGTAACAGCGTTCTGTGCACCTCAGCGTCTAGTCATGCCGGCCACATGACCACGGAGAAGTCTTCGGACAGCGCTGGCTCTTCGGCTTGGAAACGGAGATGAGCACTGCATCCCTAGAGTCGGATTCGACTGGCTTTCGAGCAAGGAAAAACCTTTACCTTTCTCCCCACAGAGAGAGAAGAGGAGACTGGAATTAGACCCTGCCCTTCACTACCCGAAGGAGTCTCAGAGTGGCTTACAATCACCTTCCCTTCCCCTCCCCACAACAGACACCCTGTGAGGTAGGTGGGGCTGAGAGAGCTCTTTCGAGGACTGCCCTTGAGAGAACAGCTCTGAGAGAACTTGTGACTGACCCAACGTCCCACCAGCAGCTGCATGTGGAGGAGTGGGGAATCAAACCCGGTTCTCTCAGATTCGAGTCCGCGCTCCTAACCACTACATCAAACTGGCATGGTGGACCCAAAGTGGCTTACATCATTCTCCTCTCCTTTGTGTTACCCTCACGACGACACGTTGAGGTAGGGTTGCCATCCTCCCAATGGGGGTGGATTTCCCCCCGATTTCGGGGCCCGTGATCCACCCGCCAGCCAGCTGGCCGGTGGGGGAGCCCTCCCCCTGAAGAGCTCCACGGCACCCGACAAGCCCGGCACAATGATGTCACTTGGAGGTGATGTCATCGTGCCAGGCATATTACGGGGGGTGGGTGGGTTATGATCTAATGTTCAGCCAAAAACTCTAGGTTCAGAAGATCCAGGAGAGGAGACTGGAGCCCCTGCCAACACTTGGAATTCCCTGCCACAGGAAGTGGTGGCGGCTACAAGCATGGACGGCTTCAAGAGGGAATTAGATACACATATGGAGCAGAGGTCCATCAGTGGCTATTAGCCACAAGGTATAGATAGGGACTCTGGGGCAAGTGATGCTCTGTCATCTTGGTGCTTGGGGGGGGGTCAACAGTGGGAGGGCTTCTAGTGTCCTGGCCCCACTGGTGGATCTCCTGATGGCCCCTGGTATTTCTGGCCACTGTGGGATACAGAGTGTTGGACTGGATGGGCCTTTGGCCTGATCCAACATTGGCGTCTCTTATGTTCTTATGGTAGGAACCTGGCGACCCTACTTTGAGGTAACTCAGGCCGAAAGTGTGTGAGGGGCTCAAGGTCCCCCAGCAAGCTTGTGTGGTGAAGTAGAGATTCAAACCTGGCTTTCCCAGATTCTAGTTCAGTACTTTAATCACAATACAAATTTAGCTGTAGTGGTTAAGTGCATGGACTCTAATCTGGGAGAACCGGGTTTGATTCCCCATTCCTCCACGTGCACCTGGATGACCTTGGGCAAGCCGCAGTTCTGGCACAGCTGTCCTTGAAAAAGAGCAGTTTGTGTCAGAGCTCTCTCCGCCCCACCTACCTCACAGGGTGTCTGTGGTGGGGAGGGGAAGGGAAAGGTACTGCTCCAGGGGAACTGATCTCTGCCATCTGGAAAGCAGTTGGAATTCTGAGTGATCTCCAGCCCTCACCTGGAGATTGGACACATTTTACCTCAGAACAGCAAAACTGTTTAGAATGTTAGAGGCAAAAGCCAATCAAGTCGCATATGCAAATGACCTCTGTGTTCCGAGGCAGAGGCCAATGAGGCTGCATATGCAAATAACCTCTGTGTTCTGACTGGCTATGGGGGGGGAGGATTAGCAAAATGTTTAGACTGTTGGAGGCGAGACTCAGGCAAAGCAGCCAGTGGATAGAGAGACCCTCTGAATGACAGATCCGAGAGCGAACTGATTTTGGAGCGTGTGGAATGTTCTAGAGAAGTGCCACCACCATTCGGCTTTTATTTATAAGGGAGATATCCACCACCTCTGACTCCAACCCCCCTCCCAAACAGAAACATGCCGAGTCGTGCAGATACACACACACACACACACGTTAGTACTTTTATCAGGAAAGAAAAAAAACACATTTGTTTGGTTGGCACATCTCCAAGTGGGCAGTGCAGTAAATCTACTTTCATGGGTTTATAACAAGCACCAACACCTGTTCTGCAACTGATAAACTGGACAAAAGAAGAAATGTGGACAATTATCCATTTGTACCGTAGCACAAAGAGGAAAGATCTCTTCCACCCTCCCCAATCGGTTAAGGCAGCAATCTATGGAGTGGATTCCTTCACAGCATCAGACTTATCTCTGAGCCTCCACCTGAGGTGCGATTAATAAAGAGCTTTGTGTTTGCCGTCGATAGCCTTTCGGCGGCATTGGCTTGCTGAAACCAAGTCCTAAAATGATTTAATGTCGAGATACAGTGGCTAGCGCAGAATGTTTTTTTTAGTATGGTTTTTGGCAATATGTAAGGGGAGGGGTCAAACGATATTCGCCTTTGATTCTGCTTGAAAGTACAGCTGAGATCTCTGGCCGTCTCCCCTGTAATTTCAAAGGGTCGTTTTGTCTGTGTAATGATGAGCAGAACGTGGTCTCTTGATTTCTGTGCCTGAGACGGAGCTGTGCAAGATGAAATCATGAACTCGGCCCAAATCTCTTTGCATTCATTTCTTGCTGTTGCTTTCTTCAAGTGGAATAGTTTATTACTAACCGTGGAGGAGAAAGAATTTAAACGGTGAAGTCTGATGAAGACTTAAATCAAAACTCAGAGCTTCTCCGTGTGGATTTTTTCCCCATTGGTTCTGGCCCGACAGCACTTTATTTTTGTGCCTTTAGTTTTTGCTTCCCCCTTTTTTTTTTGTCATCCCCCCCCCCCAGGTTTTTTCCAGCTCATTTGAGACCACTTTTATCTTGATCTTTTTCTGGAAGCTGGTTTTGAGTCAGCTTTCACCCCTCATTCATAATATTTCTGTTGTTTTTCTTTGTCCTCCTGCCCACTTCTACCCACCCCCAGCCCACTTTTTGATGATTATCAAATCAATCTCTCTCTCTTCCTGCCCCTGCCCTGAAGACTCTTTTTAAAAATTGCAATAAAATATCAATTATAGTAATATAATATTGTAATGACAGGTTGAACAAGTTCTCTGAATTCCCAGCTTGGATTTTTAAAAAATAATAGTAAGTCTCTAGTCTCTTCCCTTTTGGAGATACACCCTTTTCCTTAGATCTCCATAAGGGAGGAGGAGAGAGACTTACTATTTTTTAAAAATGAAGTCTGTGCATTCAGAGGACCTGCTCAACCTATCATTACAATCATATATCGATATTTTAGTGTCATTTTTGTGGCAGTTATATCAATATATGGATGTGAGCATGCACAACAAATCAAGGGGGGGTGCATTAATGCCACTGATGACACCGTCAGTAATGACAGCACCCTCGCTTGAAAATCTTGATATTTAAGGCAGGTGCAGAAGAAAATAAACGGAGTCCACAACTATGAAAGTGCGGAGGGAGGGCAGGCGTGCAGAAGTCCCAAGCCCAAAGGGATTCCAGTGCCTGTGGATCGACAGCCAAGAAAGTCAGGAGTAAGTTGAATGGGCGGAAAAGCTGTCCATCTTTGAGCAGGGCTGGCTTGTTAGAGATGAGACTCCTCTGGGTTTTCCAGACTCCTTTCTACCCTGCAATAGGCATCATTTCATGTTTTGCCCGGTTAGCACCTTCTTTCTCGCAAGCTCCCATTTTGCTACCTTGGGGGAGGATTATTCTTTCATAGAATGATATGAGTTCTGTGCTCATCCCCCTTCTTGCAGTTATGTACTGAAAAATTGAATGCACACTTCCGCTGTGCTACCAAAGACTGAATGTCATGGCATTGCAAAAACATTGCCTGGACGGGGAGTGAGGTGGGGGCTGCTGCTTTGGGGATACAGCTTTGTTTCTAAAATAACTCAGGGGAACCCCCCCCCCCCCATGCTTTCCCATTTTTAAAAAAAATTGGAATTTTTCTCATTTCCAGTAACATAATGTGGTAGCCGTGTTTTGTGCCAAGGGACATAAACGCCTTGGCCTCCGCTGTTAAATTCGGCTCAAATTCTTGCTGAGCCCAAGATCTTCTGGGAGACTTATGGGGATCGCTGGCACTTGGGCCGTCTTCATCCCACTTTCATTTTTCAAGAGAATAAGATAAATCTTTCCAGGCCCACTGATTCCATGGACTTAGATGGGGATAACTGTGCTACGGATAGGGTTGTCAAGTTCAGGTAGTGGCTGGAAATCTCCCAGAATTACAACTGTTCTCCAGATGACAAAGATCAGCTCTCCTGAAGATAGTGGCCCATTACGCACACACATCTTACTGCAGATTTTCAGAGCAGTGAGCCTTTAATCTTTACTTCAGATTCTGTGCCCGCCTTATACACCATTCTTCTCCCTCCAGTATATTTACTCTGCAGCTACAAAGAAAAAAATTGCACTTTCTAAATCAGGGTGGAACATCACTTGTGACGTGTCGGGGATGGCATCCAAAGGTTTGTTTTTTTAAATGCAATTGCCCTTTTGCAGCTGCGCAGTACCATCCAGCAAGCACCTTCCATTTAAATCCTCGTGGTTCAGGTGTTGTCCAAGGTTTGTTTTTTTTTTAATGCAATTGCCCTATTGCAGCTGCGCAGTACCATCCAGCAAGCACCTTCCATTTAAATCCTCGTGGTTCAGGTGTTGCGCATGCATTTTAGAATTAGTTCATTGAACAAAGGGCACAGAAAGGAAGGCAGGCAAAGGGGGGGAAACCCACTGTTGAGACTGAAACTGACAAGCAGCTCTGAAGCCCAGTTTTCCATATTGCCGAGCACTATGGCATTCTCTGCTGTGGTATCAGCCACAGTGAAAAACGGGAAAGAGCACGATCTCATAATAGGGGGAAACATGTTGCATGTGCAGAAGGCATAGTAGAACCCACTGACATTGGCACTGCATGCCATGATCTTTGGCAATGTGTGTGTGCATGCACCTGTGCAAAGTTGGCTGCAACTCCACCATGCTTTGCACAGGGCTGCAATTTGAATGGGGGGGAGGAGTCCTCTGGCAAACGCTCTGGAGAACTTTTTAAGTTTTGTGCCACTAATATTTGGGGGAATATTTTCACCAATGCCCTAGTGCATCTGCATAGTAACGCTAATTCCCTACCCTTCTTTGCAAATTTACATGGCTTTCTCTTTGTGATTCTCTAATCTGACCCTGCACATTGGTCACTGCCTTGGCAGTTTTTTAAAGCCTATCCCGTGCAGACCTTTTTGCCTCCTCTTCAATCCCCCTTTCAAGTCAATGCCAGCAGGGAAGGTTTACTGTCTTTCCACTTTTGTGCTACGACTGCTTTTGCTGCCGTTAAAAGTATATTTATTAATTCTTTTCTAATCACAGGAGGTTTTCTCCTTTGGCCATAATTGTAACAAGAGAAATACTGGGTCTAAAGGTAGAGCATATCCTGTTAGTGATTTTAGTTGTTTTATTATCAGTTTATTAATATAAGATCTGTATGTTATACAGCAAGATGAGTTGCAATAGAATGCTTGAGGCTTTGAATTACTGTTAATGTATATTGCCGTAGTCCGCTGGAAAGTATAGTGATCGTATTTGTTATGTGTTACCTTCATTTTTTGGAAAATAAAATTTATTAATAATAAATTTAAAAATACCAGCAGGGAACTGAACTTTGTGCAGCTCGTTTTAAACTTTCGCTGTTGGTTTTAAAATGAAGCATATACACCAATGAAGGGGGGGAGGATGGTGAAAGGTGCAGAGTGGGCGGGACGACCCTTGATGAGGGAGTGACTTTAGAGGGTCGGCAAAGGGGGGGGGGGAATCGATATGCTTTTGAATTACCTTCAGCCCGAAAGTGAAACAAGGGGGAAATCGGCACAAAAGCATTCTCAGAAAACCTGGGGAAACAGTGACCAGAAAGCAAATTGAGCATCGAAGGGAGAAAAATCAATGCAGTATGACAAAGAAAACCCGATGGACATGCATGGTGAAAGCAAGGGAATACACCGATACATAATAGGCCAGTGACTGCTGCAGAGGGTGGACTCTGTGGCATTATAGCCCTCTGAGGTCCCTCCCCTCCACAAACCCAGTCCTCCCAGGGCTCCACCCCTCAAATCTCTATGAATCTCACAACCCAGAGTTGGCAACCCTGGCTCGTTTGGTGTAGTGGTTAAGTGCGCGGACTCTAATCTGGGAGAACCGGGTTTGATTCCCACTCCTCCACTTGCACCTGGCTGGATGACCTTGGGCAAGCCGTAGTTCTGATAAGAGCTGTCCTTGAAAAAGAGCAGTTTCTGTTAGAGCTCTCTCAGCCCCACCTACCTCACAGGGTGTCTGTTGTGGGGAGGGGAAGGGAAAGGAATCTGTAAACCACTCTGAGACACCTTTGAGTAGTGAAGGGCGGGGTATAAATCCAATCTCTTCTTCTTCCAGGCCTTCCCTCTGTAGCCAGGCATGTGCAGAGGTTTTGGCTATAATGGGTGTGGCCAACTCTGAAGCCAGCAGAGCTCCATTCCTGTGCATTCCT
>NW_015171516.1:642934-689418 GCF_001447785.1 Gekko japonicus
ATTCCTGCCCAAATATAGCCCTGCAATACAACAAAATGTGTGAGCCGGAGGCTAAAGAAGTGTGAGCTGGCTCACATTAACTCAGCTTAGAGAGAACACTGTTGCCCTCCCCAGGCTCCACCCCCAAAATCTCCAGGAATTTCCCAACCCTAATTGCAAGTGCGGACTAAAGAGAACCGTTCCCCTGGAGATAATGGCTGCCGTGGAGGGTGGACTCCGTGCCATCGTACCCCGCTGAGGTCCCTGCCCTCCCCAAACCCTGCCCTCCTGGGCTCCACCACCAAATGTCCAAGAATTTCCTGACCTAGAGCTGGCAACCCTAAATTGCAGTCCTACCCGTGGTTGCTCCAGTGCCATCCCATCCCATGCCACTCCAAAGCCAAAGTAATTGGCCGGAAGATCAATGGCTTGTTGAATTCTGACTTTATTAGCTCAACCTTGAAAAGGCCCATCGGACTGGCTGGTTCTGCTGTTTCACGGGGCCTCGTCTTCCGACTTCCAAGGGGACACAACTATTTCTGCCTCGTCTCAGATTTACACACCAAAAGAGAAACGTGTCAAGATGATCTATTCCTCCGCAGCTTGCAGAAATGTGGGGAAATAGATGACTGGTGTTAGAAGGTGTTGCACGTCCTCTAACTGGACGTGGCAAAGATCCAAGAGGAGAACAGCCTTTCGGATGAGATGCTCAGATGAAAATTTATAACTTTGGGATGGATTTTAAAGGCCGTGGAACAGAGCAAAGGGGGGGGCTGCATTTCAGTTTCTGGATTTATTGATAAGCAAGTACATAGGAAAAGATACACCTAGCAATGCCTGGGGATACTTCCATTCGAATGAAGGCAATAGACCGATTTCTTCGAGCCCCCGAACCAAAGTTGAAGAACAGAGGGTGTTTTGTGTTGCAAAGAAAAATGCAAGCGACACGAAAGAAGGGGGCAAAAACCCAGCCCCAAAATGGAACTGGATACCTAAAAGGGTGAGGGTACCAATTGTTCGAGTGAGAGCCTCAGCATGCCTGGGCATTGGGGGCGGGGATTACATCACTCCAAAGCTGCGGTCCCACATGCTAAATAATTCACTTTCAGTGCACTTTCCAACTGGATTTTGTTTACTGTGTGAATTTGCAAAACCCAGTTGTAACGTACATTGAAAGTGAATTGAAAGTGGATTATTTAGTGTGCGTGACTGCAGCCTAAATGTGTACAGCTGTTATCTCCTTGAATGGAATGCCCTTTTTTTTTGTCTTAACCTGGGAGCTGCCCTCTGACCCCCTCCGCTCTCTTTCCCCTTTGTCCTCTCACTGCCTTCACATGGCCTTCCACGGAGACAGACGTCTCTCTTGTAGATACAGTGCCCTCATCCTCCCACACATGTGATGTGGGATTAGCTGGCCATTTGTGATAGGGAAAGTCCTATCTTGTGCTATGTCCGAGTACGCCAATAAAAGGTGTGACTGACTGATAGGGAAAGTACTCTTTAGATTATATCCTTTTTTGTGTCTTAACCTGGGAGCTGCCCTCTGACCTTTCCCCTCTTCCTGTGTTTTTGTCCTCTCACTCTCTGAGAGCCAGTTTGGTGTAGTGGTTAAGTGTGCGGCCTCTAATCTGGGAGAACTGGGTTTGATTCCCCACTCCTCCACTTGCACCTGGCTGGATGACCTTGGGCAAGCCATAGTACTGTCAGAGTGGTCCTTGAAAAAGAGCAGTTTCTGTCAGAGCTCTCTCAGCCCCACCTACTTCACAGGGTGTCTGTTGTGGGGAGGGGAAGGGAAAGGAGTTTGTAAGCCGCTCTGAGACTCCTTCGGGTAGTGAAGGGCGGGATATAAATCCAATCTCTTCTTCTTCTTCTTCTTCTAAATGGCCTTCCGTCAAGAGACTTACCATGGGTGGGGTGAGAGGTTCACCAGTGATGTTGCAGTGTTGGCTGATGAGGTGGTGATGTCACATCTAACACGACCCAGATGTGACCTCATCATGGAGGGGTGATGCTCTAGCATTTGCCCTGAACTCTATGATTTAACCATGGAGTTCTGGGTAACTGCTACATTGTCATCTTCCCCAAGACGACATTACCTCATGAGGGGACATCACTTCCAGGTTGTGCCAGACGTGACAGAAGCTGGAGTTCTGGCCTCCCTACAAGTTATGAGGGGTTCTATGGAGGAGGACAGTGAAACTGAGGCACTGTAGTGACATTTATGCTCAGGAGTTAAATTCTGCTGTTGAAACAGATGAGTGGACAATCAACATCTCCAGCATCTCAGGCACTGTTGTTTGAGTGTACTAAGATTGCCATACAATCCTATGAAGAGTTACTCCACCCTAAGCCTTTAGGGATTACATTACAGCCAACAGTTTTCAGTGCCTTTGGATGTTTTTCTAAAATGTAAACATTTTTTTAAAATTATGTGCTCTATTGTCTCTAAATCTTTACAAGCATTATTCCAATAAAGCCCTGACCTGGGGTGCCAGTCAAAGGGTGTCCAGAACAAGCCAAGGTCAGGAGCAAAGAAGACAGTGCAAAGTCCCAAAAGCCAAGCCGGGGTCAGGAGCCAGAAACACAGAGTCTAGTCCCAATTACTAACCAGAAATGTAGTCCAAAGTCAAGCTGGGGTCAGGAGCCAGGAACATAGAGCCAAGTCCAAAGCCAGGGGGTCCGAAGGTCTAGGTGCAAGAGCCAAGCTGAAGTGGATGCAAGCAGCACAATGCTGACTTGTTGCTTCCATGAAGAGTATTGCCCAGAGTGTGGAGCTAAATGCTGCTACCAATTAGCCAGCTGCATGATCGCCCAGGCTCCTGTTAGAACTTTGGGCTAGCTGAGCGTCTCCCCTGTAGCCTGGCCTCTCTTCGCCTGGTTGCTAAGTTTTGCCGCAGTCGCTCCCTTAAACCAGTCACATGTGGGGGTGAGTCAGGAGGACTTTCAGCTTGCAGTTCTTCCTTTTTATCTGGGCCAGGTGTGAAGACTGCTGTTACAGGCACTTGCCAGCTACCCTCCTCTGCTGCTTCAGAGGGGCCAGCTGTGGTTTCTGCAGGCTTTGTCAGCTCATCCTCATCCATGCCCATGACACATAGCTCAGGCAAGCTCGAACTTGTCAGATCTCAGAAGCTAAGCCGGACCGATCCTGGCAAGGACTTTGAAGGGAGACCACCAAGGAATACCAGGACTGGGATACAGAGGTAGGCAATAGTAAGCCACCTCTGAAACATCCAAACCCCACTAGGGGTCACCAGAAGTCACCAGTATGACTTCCAGGCATACACACATTCACATACACACACACAGTACTCATCCCCCAAAAAGCATTATTCCAATAAAAACTCATTTCCTCATAAAACTGAATTGGTTTGAATATAAAATTTAAAGCACATGATTTATATTTCCCCTAATCAAGCATGTCACTTCATGCATTTGCTGCTGTTGGGACATAAAATTAACATGGAACACACTTTAAATGTTCTTTTCTAAATATAACAAATGTATTAGGTCAGAACTTGCTCTAATCCAGCCCTATTGCCAACTGTTTAGGTCAGAACTTGCTCTAATCCAGCCCTATTGCCAATTTTGGCTTGGGAAATTCTTGGAGAGTAGTGGATGGTGCGTGGGGGGGCAGAGTCTGGGGAGGGAGCTCAGCAAGGATGTGATGCCATAGAATCTGCCCTCAAAAGCTACCATTTCCTCCAGGGGGACTGATCTCTGTATTCTGGAGAGGGGCTGCAATTCCAGGAGAACTCCAGGCCCTACCTGGAGATTGGCAACAATCTTGCTTTACATAAAAACCAGGGTTGCAGTCAAACTGGGAGAGACTTGGGTTAGGGTTGCAGGTCCCCCTGGCCTCTGGCAGGGGACAGGGGGTTCAGGTGTCCCAGCTTGGGAATGTCCTGGAGATTTGGGGATAGCGCCTGGAGAGGACAGGGATCTCATTGAGGTACGATGCCATGGAGTCCACCATCACAGGGGATCTCCAACGGTCTCTTCTCTCCCTTCCTCCAAGTTTGGTGAGGATTGGATGCCCCCAAGAAGGTGCCCCCAGGAAAGTGCTTTCTGGGGAAATGACCACCTTTCCTTACCAAACTTGGAGGACAGGTAGCGGAAAGTCAGCCGAAGACCCCTGTGAGTTTGGTGTCTCTACTACACACAGGATCCATTCTATACACTCCTGAACCTCCTGGAACTGCACCTGTCAAAATGACAGCTGACAGGTGGTCATTTTGACAGGTGCAGGTTAAGGAGTATATAGAATGGATCCTGTGAAAGCTAGAGACACCAGACTTGGGGGGCCTGTAGAGGAGCATCTGGGGGAAGTCTGCTGCAAGTTTGGTGTCTTTAGCTTGCACAGGATCCATTCTATACACTCCCGAGCCTCCTGAACCTGCACCTGTCAAACTGACCAAGGTTCTGGAGTGCCTTGTATGTATCCTGTGCAAGCTAGAGACACCAAAGTCACAGGGGACCTCCCCTAGTTGTTCTTCTACATGGCCTCCAAGTTGTTGCTTTGACATTCTGTAAACATTTTGATTGAGTAGCATCAGTCTGACTGGGGATGACTCTGCTCACGAACCAGCGCGAACATTCACGAACAGCTTGGGAGTTTATGGAACATTTGTACTGGATGACCTGCCATGAACTTGACTTCACAAAGCATGAACCAGTGAAAATTCATCACTAACTTTTGTTTGTGAGCCAGTTCAAGGCCATTTCTGGAAATCACTGCCATGGAAGGTGGTGGTGGCTACAAACACGGACGGCTTCAAGAGGGAATTGGATAAACATATGGAGCAGAAGTCCATCAGTGGCTATTAGCCACAAGGTATAGATAGGAACTCTTGGTCTGAGGCAAGTGATGCTCTGTCTTCTTGGTGCTTGGGGGGGGGGTCAACAGTGGGAGGGCTTATAATGACCTGGCCCCACTGGTGGACCTCCTGATGGCACTGGTATTTATGGCCACTGTGTGACACAGAGTGTTGGACTGGATGGGCCTTTGGCCTGATCCAACACTGGTGTCTCTTATGTTCTTATGTTCTTAACAGGAAAAAGCATTAGGCAGGGGTGAGTGATACTGGTTGAGTTTCTGCCTGTCATGACTAATGCAGTAATCTCATTTCCCACGCAAACAGCCCAGTCCAATATGCGTTTATTCAGAATAAGTCAATTCCACAAGATACAATGGATTTTATACGACACGATACTGTTTTAGGTATATCTGGAACTGTTATCAAGTGACAGACAATGGTCTTATTTATTTATTATTTCAATTGATATGCTACCCCTCCACCACAAAGCAGGGCTTGGCGTGGTTCACAAAACTATAAAGCAAACATAATAAGGATACTTAAAACAGTATTAAAACACAACGTATAAAAAGCAAACAGCTCACAACTGATAACGGTGGATCCAACATTAAGCCCCAGAACTAAGCTCAACCGGGAAATCATGGAATCACAGACTCATAGAGCTGGGAGGGGCCAGACAGACCATCTAGCCCAACCCCCTGCCCAACACAGGACCAGCCTAAAGCATCTCTGACAAATATTCGTCCAGCCTCGTCTTGAAAGCTGTCAGTGAAGGGCGGCTAACCACCTCCCTAGGCAGCTGATTCCACCTTTGAACCATTCTGACCGTGAAGAAGTTTTTCCTAATATCCAGCCGATACCTTTCTGCATGTAATTTAAACCTGTTGCTTTGGGTCCTCTCCTCTGCTGCCAACTGGAACAGCTCCTTGCCCTCCTCCAAATTGCAGCCTTTCAGATATTTAAAGAGATCAATGCCTGTTGGAAAAACTCAGCCTTAAATTGAGCTTAGGTTTTAAGCTGAAATGGATCTGACCCAGCCCAATATATATATCTACAACTGGGATCTACAAGAATCATGGTGGGATTCCCCCAACCTGCCCAACCCCAGTTTTGTCATAGTGGTGGCTCTTCCCCTCCCAGCCCCCTGCTTCAGTGGTGGCAGTTCCCCCCAGTCCACCCACCCCAGATATACCGTGGCAGTGACTGCTCCCCCCCAAGCTTGCCCAGTCCTAGCTTTGCCACCTCAATGGCCTAACCATGGTGGAAGAATAGGAGCTCTTATATTCAGGGGGATTTCAACTCCCCCACCATTTAAGAAAAGTTTTAAGATTTTTCTGCAAGTATAAGAACATAAGAGAAGCCAATGTTGGATCAGGCCAATGGCCCATTCAGTCCAACACTCTGTGTCACGCAGTGGCCAAAAATACCAGGGGCCATCAGGAGGTCCAGCAGTGGGGCCAGGATACTAGAAGCTCTCCCACTGTTGCCCCCCACAAACACCAAGAATAGAGAGCATCACTGGCCCCAGACCGAGAGTTCCTATCTATACCTTGTGGCCCCAGACCGAGAGTTCCTATCTATACCTTGTGGCTAATAACCACTGATGGACTTCTGCTCCATATGTTTATCCAATTCCCTCTTGAAGCCGTCCGTGTTTGTAGCCGCCACCACCTTCCATGGCAGTGATTTCCATGTGTTAATCACTCTTCGGGTGAAGAAGGACTTCCTTTTAGCCATTCTAACACGACTGCTCAGCAATTTCATGGAGTTCCCACGAGTTCTTGTATTATGAGAAAGGGAGAAAATTACCTCTTTCTCGACCTGCTCCATCCCATGCATCATCTTGTAAACCTCGATCATGTCACCCCTCAGCCATAGTTTCTCCAAGCTAAAGAGCCCCAAGCGCTTTAACCTTTCTTCATAGGGAAAGTGTTCCAACCCTTTTATCATTCTAGTTGCCCTTTTCTGCACTTTGGGGGGAGGGTGTCCCCTGAATTTGTTGGAAAACCTTATTTCTGTGTAAACAGCCCTGATCTGAAGATTTAAGTATCCACAGATGGGGGCCACACTTTGCTACTAGAATATATGGTACTTTGAGCAAACGAGCTTGCCAATGACATTAAAATGGTAATACAGAATGAGACGTACAATCCATTCCAGCAGGCTCTGCCTTTTCTACAGCCTCGGTAATATGCGTCTCGAAGCAATGAAACAGCCCCGAGAATATTGCTCATCCCAAATTCTTTCCCGCGTGCCTTCAATGCCTGGCGTAGTTAAGAAGGCAGCATACAGACTCCCACCTGTCTCCTTCTTCTCCCTTGATCAGCTGCTTACGGTGGAATCCGGCCCTGCAAGATGCCGCTGCTCATTCCAAGTGCCCAGCCAATAAAAAGGCACCAGATTGCACATTAGAAACAGGTAATTAAGTCAGTCTCTAAATCACAAGATGCTGCAACTCCCATTTTGCTCTGCTAATCAATCCGGCACTGAGATACCAAGGCAAAGTCCGTTCCAGGCAGAGGAGATACAAGGATGCAGAAAGGAGCTTATGGATTTAGAAGCACAAGGTGCTTAGTCCTGGGAAAAGCAGGAGTAACAGAATAATTCCTCAGAAGATGGTGGCTTTTTCACAGATATGCTCTCCGGAGTAGCTTTGCCTAACCAATCGCACACCCCCAGGTCTTTAGCAGTGGCCTGTCTTTCACAGGTGAACCTTTCCATAGTGCATCTCTGCAGCCGCAGGCTCTCAACCTATCTTGCTGAGTGCTTGTACAGATAAAATGGATGGGAGGAAGAAATCCTATTTCCACGGCCTTGATTTGGGGGGGGGGGGATATGAATGCTGAGTAGAGAACGGGAAACAACATGGAGTACTAGGGTTGCTAGGTCTTACCTGGCTGCGGGGGTGTGTGTCTCTCTCTCTGGGACCTCTTTGGCACACGGGCTTTGCATGTGCGCCACAATGAAATCACCCGGAAGTGACGTCATCATGCAGGGCACGTTGCGGGGGACGCTCTATCGTTTGAGGGGAAATGGCGAATCCAACATTAAGCCCCAGAACTAAGCTCAAAAATTGGGGCTGGTGGATCAGGGCCCCCCGAGAGTGAGCAACACCCCCCACCCTTGTCAGGGGAATGGCAACCCTATGGAGTATATAGCGAGAATAATTTCTTAACCTATATGACAGAAATTCTCAGCATGGCACCTGCTAACACCTTTTGTGGCACCCAGCGAGTGTTTTTAGAAAGTGGGTGTGGCCAGGTGGGGTTCTTGCCCAGCAGGGCTTCTGATTGGCCACTGAAAGTCTGATTGGCTATGCAGATAAAAATGACATCATTTCAGTGGCCGCTGCCATCACAGTGTTTGCTTCATACTCTTTCACACCTCTTTCCCAGGGTATTTTTAATTTCCCCCCTTCTCCCCCTACATTTGGGCTTCCTCTCTGTGTGTGTAGCTCCGCCTACTGCAACAGTCATTTTGTGGTTGGCTCCGCCTCTTGCGGCAGCCATTTTGTGGTTGCGCCCACCACCCTGTGTCAGAATTGCAAAGGTTGCTCATAGGATCAAAAAGTTGGGGACCTCTGCTATACATGCTAACAATAAGTCATGTGATTTGGTTTCCCTTGATTTGAGTGATGCGAGGGATGGCCCAGAGGAAATCTTTGTATGGGAGTCCATGATGGCTCCAGGAAGCCCTGAAGAACTTTACTACTACTGAAGCTGTTTTGTGTCGGGGTTAGGAGTGCAGACTCTAATCTGGGAGAACTGGGTTTGATTCCCCACTCCTCCACGTGTAGCTGCTGGAGTGACCTTGGGTCAATTCCAAGTTCTCTCAGAGCTGTTCTCTCAAGAGCAGTCCTTGAAAGAGCTCTCTCAGCCCCACCTGCCTTACAGGGTGTCTATTGCAGGGAGGGGAAGGGAAAGGAGATTGTAACTTTCCCTGGGTATTTTTAATTTCCCCCCTTCTCCCCCTACATTTGGGCTTCCTCTCTGTGTGTGTAGCTCCGCCTACTGCAACAGTCATTTTGTGGTTGGCTCCGCCTCTTGCGGCAGCCATTTTGTGGTTGCGCCCACCACCCTGTGTCAGAATTGCAAAGGTTGCTCATAGGATCAAAAAGTTGGGGACCTCTGCTATACATGCTAACAATAAGTCATGTGATTTGGTTTCCCTTGATTTGAGTGATGCGAGGGATGGCCCAGAGGAAATCTTTGTATGGGAGTCCATGATGGCTCCAGGAAGCCCTGAAGAACTTTACTACTACTGAAGCTGTTTTGTGTCGGGGTTAGGAGTGCAGACTCTAATCTGGGAGAACTGGGTTTGATTCCCCACTCCTCCACGTGTAGCTGCTGGAGTGACCTTGGGTCAATTCCAAGTTCTCTCAGAGCTGTTCTCTCAAGAGCAGTCCTTGAAAGAGCTCTCTCAGCCCCACCTGCCTTACAGGGTGTCTATTGCAGGGAGGGGAAGGGAAAGGAGATTGTAAGCCGTGCTGAGACTCTGTGAAGAGTGGGATATAAATCCAATCTCTTCTTCTTTACTTCTTCTCTTCTTCTTTATGGAAAGTTTGGCAATAAGTGATAATCACTTTAGGTAAGGGTTACAAGCAAGTAACCCTCCCCGAACCCTGTTTTCCTTAGGCTCAACCTCCCCAAATCTCCAGGTATTTCCTAACCCAGAGCTGGCAACCCAACCCCATCCGAAAGACTTCTGGCTCTCCTGGTGGAAGAATGTTCTAGAGGCTCCCTGCAGATCATTTCACATCTACCAAGCCACCACCTCACCTCCACCTTCAGAATGAAGTAACTGAAAGGCTGGAGCATTAAAACTAAAAATAAGAAACTCCAAGAAATGGAGCATTAATTTCTTTGCATCAAGTGCCATTTTGGAAAATATTACGGGAAGCAAGACAAACGAGCCGCCATTTCTCATTGCACAAATGAAAGATAGATCGCGGCTTCATCTCTCGTGTTCTTCTCTGCGGCTTTCCTATCTCACCTCTGCCTATGTGGCTCATCTGTTACAGCCAAAGTTTCCTTGGCATTGGGCTCGGTCTAAATCATAAAAGAGACGCACATCAATTACCCCTAGCAATCACTGGGATCCAGCCGCTCATATTCTTCATTTTCACGGTTGCCGCTAAAAGAATAAATAAATCTTTATTCCTCATTCCCTCTCCTTAACGAGCAACGTCTTGTCGTTAGATCTTTGTGTAAGCTCTGCTTTATTGCTCATCGTTCATCTCTTTTGCTAGCGCTCGTACAGCTGATTAATTAAAACCGAACGCCGACGAATATTCTCGTTGCTAAATACTTAATTTCGCAGGGTAAAAAAAAAAAAGCCCTAGGCATCTGCAAACAATAAATGGGGAAATGACATTTATGAAACTTTCCCAAGACGGCTAAATATTACCAAGACAGTAGTAATTATTGACATGGCAAAAAAACAAGAATGCCTGTTCAACATCTGGGGAATTTATGAATCGAGAAGAGAAACTGGGCAAAACAACCTCAACTCAGTTTCTAGTTTAAAGATATGTACACAAGGCTGCTTTGGACTGGATCAGACCACCAGTCCGTCGAGCTCAATATTGCCCACTGAGACTGGCACAGGGTTGCCAAGCTCCAGGTGTGTAGAAAGGAAACAAACAACTGTATTGTACTGTGCCAAAAAAAAGTCTTCACAGACTTGAAAATTCTTTTTCCAGAAATCAGTTTACTTGAAGCAATTCAAACGCCATCAACTCCAACAAACCGTGCATATTATATCTCATTTTGTATATAACTTTATCAAAGTGGGTGGCGTTGAAATACCTGTATAATACTAATCCATTTGGCAACCACTCTAGTCATGTCTTTTAGTAACCCTCCTCCTCCTCCTCTTCTTCTTCTGTAATTGAATCCAGTTTGGTGTAGTGGTTAAGTGCGTGGACTCTAATCTGGGAGAACTGGGCTTGATTTGGGTGGTGAACCCGCGTATTGATCGTATGGTGACTTGCCTGCCTGGTGTGAAGATAGCAGACATTACGTGTGTTCTAGATAGGCTGGTAGCTAGTGCTGGGGAGGAGCCAGTGGTCATGGTACATGTTGGCAGCAACGATGTGTGGAAATGCAGTTGTGAGGTCCTGGAGGAGAAATTTAGGCTGCTAGGCAGGAAACTCAAGGCCAGGACCTTGAGAAGTGCTACCTGTTCCACTCACAGATCAGGAGTCTCAATGCGTGGATGAGATGATGGTGTAGGGGGGAAGTTGGAAAGTGCATTGAAAGTGGATTATTCATTGTGTGTGATCGCAGCCTCTCTCACCTGGGCTTGGAGCTGTAACAAGTTGACCTTTTCGGAATTTATCTGTTCACAATAAGTTAACTGTCCCTACATGAATATGTCATGTAAGATGTGCTTCTCCTTTTTTTTGTCAGTAAAAATTCTTTCTCTTGTCGCCATTGGACTTAGATCATCCTTGCAATTTGTATGAACAGCTTTCCCCCCTTAACCGGGAAACACGGAGGATCAGGGGTACTGTGAAAAGCTTTGGTGCTTCCAAGGCAAATGTAATTTTTTTTTTTACATTTAACCCAATCCCTTTTTGGCACTGCAACTCCCACGCTCATCCTGAAGGTGGTGGCCAGTTCTGAGGCCCCTTTCATTTTCTGATGAGTCCTGCCAGCCAGGCATCCTTTTGTAATTCTGAATGACCACGGGCCATCTAGCAGAGCTCTCAGATGGCTGGCAGCGGCAGCCCGGCAGAGTTGCAGGCAGCTTCAAGACGCCAGGTAGTCATCTGGAAGTTAATAGGCTCCGGCTGCAGAGCAGTGATTGATAGGGAAGCATTGTGCCACTCTTACTAGAAGGCATTTGGACACCAGGCCACATGGCTGCTTAGCAACTGGCAGCCCCTGACGTGAATGCAAGCCGTGATATCAGCCTCCCCTTCTGTTCTGTTTTCACTTCATGGCAGATGTCTGGTAACGTTCTCTGGAGCTGTGCTGGTTACCATCAAGGGTCAACCCAGGGGAAAAAAACCCATCCATTCATTCTGGCCCCACCGGTGGACCTTCTGAAGGCCCCTGGGTTTCAGCCACTGTGTGACACAGAGTGTTGGACTAGATGGGCCACTGGCCTGATCCAACATGACTTCTCTTATGTCCTTCTGTCTGGGGCAGTGATGGTCTGTATTATTGGTGCTTGGGGGGGCAGGAGTGGGACGGCTTCTGGAGTTCTGGCCCTGCTGGAGGACCTCCTGATGGCCCTTGGGTTTCAGCCCCTGTGTGACACAGAGTGTTGGACTAGATGGGCCACTGGCCTGATCCAACATGACTTCTCTTATGTCCTTCTGTCTGGGGCAGTGATGGTCTGTATTATTGGTGCTTGGGGGGGCAGGAGTGGGACGGCTTCTGGAGTTCTGGCCCTGCTGGTGGACCTCCTGAAGGCCCCTGGGTTTCAGCCACTGTGTGACACAGAGTGTTGGACTGAATGGGCCACTGGCCTGATCCAACATGGCTTAATATGTTAAGGTTATTGTCCCAATATGCCCAAATAGCCCTGACCTGGATGGCGAAGGCTAACCTCATCAAGTCAGACCTTGGAAGCTAAGCAGGGTCAGCCTGGATAATATTTGGATGGCAAATGACTAAGAATGTCCATGGTCACTATACATAGGCCCTTTCAGCATCCATATTTTCCTCGGTTTCTGAGCGCATCCTATTCTTCCATTCCGCATTCCCTCCCGCTTTCACTTCTGGTTTGTGTCAGGGCTTTTTTTGTTTCTGCATTTGTTTTACAGGCATCTGCATTCAGACCACTTCCAGCACACTGTTGCCCCGCGGTTATCAAAACTCCTTTTGCTGTGATTCTTTGTTCTCATCCGCTTTTGAATCGCTAGTCCTTTCTAAAGTAGAATTGTTTCTGCGGGTATTTAAGTGCTGCCCTCTGGCCTCCCCCATTTCTGCCCCTCTGTCTTTAGGTTGATGCTCCCTCACCATTCCGTTTTCTTTCCCTCCTTCTCCAAAGACAAAAGAGGACGTGTCCCCCCACTCAGGCAAACTTTTAAAAAGCTAAAGAGAACATAGGAAGGAATCAGTAAACATAAAGGACTAGGGGATTCCTTGCTCCTAAATGTGTCAGTCTTGCATGTGTGGGGCATGGATTTCCCCCTCCCTTCCCCTCCCCTTTTGCAGAATCATGGAGGAAGAGAGGGGCTAACAGCCAGTTAGCTCAAAAAATGTGGGTTTTGCTTGTAGATGTAGAATGCAAACAGAATACACAGATAAACGGGGGTCATTTCCTGCAGGAGCGCACAGGAGCGGAGCTCCAGCAGTAAAGAGCCCAGGAGGCGGGCACATGCAACAAGCCCCGCCCCCTGCTCCCAGCAGCCCTCAGTCAGAGCAAGAAGCAGCCAGGTAAATTGCAGAGCCCCCCTGCCCCCCAGTCCAGAACAGTCCAGTGGCACCTTTAAGACCAAGTTTTATTTAGGTAAAAGCTCTCCCTCCTCTGTGAGGGCAGATCTGCACGTTTCCCCCCGCCCATAGCTAGCAATCCAAAACAGTCCAGTGGAGCCTGAGCGGTGGGTGTTGCCTTCTGACACACTTCCGGTGATGTCAGGGGGTGTGGCATATGCAAATAAGTTATGCTAATGAGTTATGCCAATGAACTCCCGCCCCTCTTTTTCTACGAAATGACCCCTGCAGATAAATAAACCGTAGGTGGGAAAATCAGTGCAGAGGGAACGCGTGCAACTGCAAAGTCAACCCTTAAGTCTTGACTCCTCAGGTTCTCCGGAGCAAGCTGTCCGTGCAGAAAGGGCCATAGTGTCAGCTACCCTGCCATTGTATGTGGAGGGGGGGGAAGGAGGCCGCTGGGTGAGCTGGGGGAGCCTCTTCATGTTCTGGAATGTTAGCTTTCACTTTTCCTGCTGTGTCGTATCTATTAGCCTGACCTTGATACTTTGCGCACTTCACCCCGCCTGGGAACCGGGCCCCGTTATTTTCCGTGCACAAGGCTTGCACCTCTGATTGGCTTAGCTCCATCAGGAGGGTCTCACATTGAATGCAGTATATCTTCCCCTCTCCCGCCAGGAGGGTGAGCTCGAACACAAAATGTATGCACAGATGCCCTGCCTTTCCTGTCTTCAATAAACTTCACAATACAAGAACTCGTGGGCACTCCATGAAATTGCTGAGCGGTCGGGTTAGAATGGATAAAAGGAAGTCCTTCTTCACCCAAAGAGAGATTAACACATGGAATTCACTGCCACAGGAGGTGGTGGCGGCTACAAGCATGGACGGCTTCAAGAGGGAACTGGATAAACAATATAAAGCAGAGGTCCATCAGTGGCTGTTAGCCACAAGGTATAGATAGGGGCTCTGGGGCAAGGGATGCTCTGTCTTTTTGGTGCTTGGGGGGGGGTCAACAGTGGGAGGGCTTCTAATGTCCTGGCCCCACTGGTGGACCTCCTGATGGCACCTGGTATTTCTGGCCACTGTGTGATACAGAGTGTTGGACTGGATGGGCCTTTGGCCTGATCCAACATTGGCGTCTCTTATGTTCTTATTTTAACTTGATCCTTCTGAAGGAACGTTGTTGAGACTGATTGCTGTGGGACTCTGACACATAGGCAGGCAAAGGCAAACCTCTTCTGCATGTCTCTTGCCTTGAAAACCCTGTGGTGTCTCCATCAGCTGGCTATGACTTGACAGCACTTTCCACCATGAAAACTGAGCTGGCTCTAATGTGGCTAGCCCAGTCTCATCAGATCTTGGCTGCTGATCTGGAGTCGGATCTCGTCTGATCACATAGCTAAGCAGGGCTGGCCTCGGCTAGTACTTGGACAGGAGACTACCAAATCCAGGGTAGCTACATAGCGCAGGGCTCTTTTTGTAGCAGGAACTCCTTTGCATATTAGGTGACACACCCCTAACGTAGCCAATCCTCCAAGAGCTTACAGAGCTCTTCTTACAGGGGCTACTGTAAGCTCTTGGGGGATTGGCTACATTAGGGGTGTGTCGCCTCATATGCAAAGGAGTCCCTGCTACAAAAAGAGCCCCGGAGGCAGGTAATAGCAAACCACCTCTGTTCATCTGTGGGATGGCAGACCTCCAAGTCTGAGGATTCCCTAGTCTCCTGTTCACAAGGAGCAGTGGACGGCAGACACGATGAAGATGCTTTCTCTCTCAGGTGGCAAGTTTTGTATTGGGTCGTGGTCGCCACATGGGGACAGCGTCACTCTGAGATGGACGAGCTCCGTCCAGCTCGCTTCCAAAACAAACCCAGGCAAGTCAAGCAATCTTGTGGGTAAATAGGCAAATGGGTTGTGTTAAATAGTGGGTCCCATGGATGAGCAGGTTTGAGTCTAGTGATCAGCTCAACTTTATTTGTGATTCCAGCAAGAGCAAAAGAAGACTCCAGAGACTCAGCTCTGTTAAATAGCAGGCAGTGATAGGCTATTTACACAATGTTACTACTTGATTGGTTACTTTTAGAATGCTTGACAGGCTATTGTTCTTCTGCTCCAAGCTCAGCCAGTCTCTGGGGTGATTCAATCAGGGATGATTCGATCCCAATACAGGGATGATTCGATCCCAATACATAACAGTTTGTTTTTATCATGGATTGGAGAGCTTGGGACACCAGGATAACACCTAACGATGTCATTGGAAGGGCCAAAGCATTCCAGGTGGCCCCTCTTCCTCTATCTTCCACTCCATCCCACCTTCTCTGCCCCACTGATGGGGAAAAAGGGCATAGTGCTGCCAGGCAGGTGAATGGAAGGAAAAGCCTTGCTAGCTCCCTCACCCAGTACCGTTCCTCCTCTTCTCCTCTAACCCCCATTGACAAAAAAATAATCAATGTGGAAAGAATTTAGAGTCCGTGATTGGGCTGCCAGCTCTGGGTTGGGAAATTCCAAGAGATTTGAGCTGGTGGAGCCTGGGGAGGGTGAGGTCCAGGGAGAGGAGGTACTGACAGACAGTTTGGCGTAGTGGTTAAGTGCGCGGACTCTAATCTGGGAGAACCGGGTTTGATTCCCCACTCCTCCACTTGCAGCTGCTGGTGTGACCTTGGGTTAGTCACAAGCTCTGGCACAGCTGTTCCTGAAAGAGCAAGTTTGTGTCAGAGTTATCTCAGCCCCACCCACCTCACAGGGTGTCTGTTGTGGGGAGGGGAAGGGAAAGGAGTTTGTAAGCTGCTCTGAGACTCCAACTGAAGGGCAGGGTATAAATCCAGTCTCCTCCTCCTCCTTCTTCTCCTTCTTCTCCTTCTTCTCCTTCTTCTTCTGCCATAGAGTCCAGCCTCCAAAGCAGCCCTTTTCTCCAGGGTAACTGATCTCTGAAGTCTCGAGATCACTTGAAATTCTGGGAGATCTCCGGTTGCCACCAGGAGGTTGGCATCCCCAGTCCTTGCGCATACAAAAAACCCTTTTAAAAAAACCTTGAAAAGTTACAGGTCCACCCCTCACAAATTATTCTCCAACTACTTTACATCTGAGCATTTCCTGTCACGTCTGCAGCCGCCTCATAATCCACCAGTAAATTCGATAAATACCCTCTCTAGCAAAGTGCCTCCATAATGCATTGCAAACTTCCTTTGAAAGTGATCTACTCTCTCAGCATTAGCATACATCATGTGTCGATGAACTTGCACAGCTCAGGCACGGTCTTTAAATCTCCCTCTTTCTTTACAGATTATTCCCCCCTCCCCCCAAAAAAAATTATTTCCACTTTCGCTTCTTTATTAAATTTCCTTATATTTTGAATGTTCAAAGCATGGCCTCTGTGAACCCACCAGACCTATTTAGCCACCGTATCTAAAGAGCCCAGGCTAGGCTGATCTCATCTGATCTCAGAAGCTGAGCAAGGTCGGCCCTGGTTAGCACTTGGATGGGAGACTACCAAGGTATTCACATGGGAGGTGGTGGCAGCTACAAGCATGGACAGCCTCAAGAGGGAATTAGAAAAACACAAGAAGAGGGGCCCATGATACTCGCGGGGGGGGGGAGAAGCTCCACGGGAGGAGAAGGAAGCAGCCGCAGGTGAGCCTTCTCCCCTGCCCTCTTGTCCCCGGCACCCACGGTAAGGCCCACACCCCTCCAAGCCTTCTCCCTTCTGCCCCCCAGCAAGGCCTGAACTCGCCCCGCCAAGCTTTCTCCCTCCCTCCTTCTCCGGCCGCAGCGAGGCCTGGCCGGCCCATCGAACTTTCTCCCTCCCTCCCCCCTCGGCGGCAGCGAGGCCTGGCTGGCCCGCCAAGCTTTCTCCCTCCCCCTTCCCCCCCAGCAGCAGCGGCAGTGAGGCCTGAGCTCGACCCACCAAACTTTCTCCCTCCCCCCCCAGCAGCGGCAGTGAGGGCTGAGCGGCTTACAGCCACTGGCCGGCCAAGCCTTCTCCTGCCCCCCCCCGGCGGTGGTGAAGCCGTTCTCAGAGCATTCCCTGCACCTGCGTAGGGAACACTCTTTTACTTTTGGGGGGATTTAAATATCCCCCCTATATTTTTTTTACAGTTTTTAGATTTTTCTGCACATCTGGGGATTGCCCCAAATGTGCAGGAAAATCTCCCTGCCCCCCAGGTGCCCCCAATGTGCGGATTTAGATATCCGCACGGAGGGGGCATGTTGAGAATTAGATATATAGATATGGAGCAGAGGTCCATCAGTGGCTATTAGCCAGAAGGGGCAAGTGATGCTCTGTATTCGTGATGGTTTGGGGGGTCAACAGTGGGAGGGCTTCTGGTGTCCTGGCCCCACTGGTGGACCTCCTGATGGCACCTGGTATTTCTGGCCACTGTGTGTTCGAGTGTTGGAGCAGATAGGCCATTGGCCTGATCCAACATTGGCTTCTCTTGTGTTCTTATGTTTCTATGGAACCAAAGTTGCTATGCAGAGACAGGCAATGGCAAACGGCCTCTGAATGTCTCTTGCCTTGATTTGACAGCACTTTCCCCAACCCTCGAGGTTTTTTGCCCTGATCTGGATGGACCAGGCTAGACTGAACTCATCAGATCTCGGAAGCTACACAGGGTCAGCCCTGGTTAGCACTTGGATGGGAGACCACCAAGGAAGCTCGGGGTTGCTACACAAAGGCAGGCACTAGGAAACTCTTGCCTTGAAAATCCCACAGAGTTGACACAAGTTGGCTTGTCTGCTATCTGAAGATGCTTCCCACCACCACCAGAAGTAAAGGGGAGGGGGCAGTGGATAAGCTCCACCATCCCTTTGAGCACAATCGCTTGGAAGTGCAATAGATCGTCCCCGTGCTCACTTGCGAGAGAGATGCGGGGGATGTGGCAACTAGGCAGAGCTCCTAAATAGCTACACACACACAGAATGCTCAATATGCAAACCCATCTTATAGGAGATACTCTCAGATTTCTCTGGTGGCAGCAGTTTACCACCTGGTTTGATTATTATGCCCCCCCCCCAGGGAAAGGGGAGGCATCACCAGGCAAAGACCTGGGACTACGGAACTTTGTTATCTGCTTCCACTTTGCTTTATTAAAGGTATAAAGGTTTCCTTTGCTCAAAAGCCAGTCGAATCTTACTCTAGGGCTCATCTCTGTTTCCAAGCCGATGAGCCAGCACTGTCCAAAGACGTTTCCGTGTTCATAACTAGATGCCGAGGCGCACAGAACGCTGTTACCTTCCCAGTGAAGCGGTACCTATTTATATACTTGCAATTTCTTGCTTTCGAAATGCTCGGTTGGCAGGAGCTGGGACCAGAGACGGGAGCTCACTCCATCATGTGGCACTCGGGTCTCGAACTGCTGAACTACTGATTTTCCAGCCTGCAGTTCAGCGTCTTAACCATTTGAGCCACCGCAGCCCCTTTGCTTTATTAGAATATTGCATTTTTTTTGTTGTTGTTGTTCAGTCGCACAGTCGAGTCCGACTCTTCGCGACCCCATGGACCAGATCCCGCCAGGCCTTCCTGTCTTCCGCCGTCCTCTGAAGTTTGCTCAATTTCATGTTCATTGCATCTATGACACTGTCTAACCATCTCATCCTTTGCCGTCCCCGTCTTCTTTGACCTTCAATCCTTCCCAGCATCAGGGTCTTCTCCAGTGAGTGCTCCCTTCTCATTTGGTGGCCAAAGTATTGGAGCTTCAGTTTCATTATCTGGAAGTAGTGACAGACTTCACGTTCCTGGGATCCCAGATCACCGCAGACTGTGTCAACAGCCATGAAATTAAAAGACACCTGCTCCTTGGGAGGAAAGCGATGGCGAACCTAAACAGCATGATAAAAAGTAGAGACATCATCCTGCCAACAAATGTCCGCATGGTCAAAGAAATGGTATTCCCAGTAGTCATGTATGGCTGCGAGAGTTGGACTATAAGGAAGGCCGAGCGCTGAAGAATAGATTCTTTTGAACTATGGTGCTGGAGAAGAGTCTTGAGAGTCCCTTGGACTGCAAGGAGATCAAATCAGTCAATGCTAAAAGAAATCAACCCTGACTGTTCCCTGGAAGGCCAGATAATGAAACTGAAGCTCAAATACAGTAATTAAGCAAACTCCGGAGCACGACGGAAGACAGGAGGGCCTGGCGTGATGTGGTCCATGGGGTCGCGAAGAGTCGGACTCGACTGTGCGACTGAACAACAACATACAGTAAGGATGACTGGGTTTCCCCTGTACCATTGCTTTATTGTTTCAGAATTTGCCCCTGTGCTATCTTCCATTCACGTTCAGTCCCCCCTTTCATTCAGTTCAGTTCCCCCTTCGCTAGGAGGTTACACTGTTGCCCGCAGCATTTTGGAGGTGGAGGAGGAATTGAGAACGATCCCAAATTACTGATGTTGTACTGAACAGGAGAAAAAACTCTGGGTGATAATACACTTAATTCCCAATTTGATTTTAGTTAGTCAGCCTCGAGTGACCGTGGGGATCTCAGTCATCGAGTTGTTCTCGCTCCCCCCCCCCCGTTGTTGTTCTTTTCTGCTGTTACGAAGAACTTACAAAATCCCTGTAATTATCCCAATATTTCTGGGGAGTGCTTTGGGCAATATGTCATGCTATTCTTATGGGGTGGGGGGGAGATGGACCAAATGAAAAACACGGGATTTGAAGTAGGCAGTTCAAAAGGAACGGATCCTTAGGGGAGAGAAAAAGAACAATCCCCTGGAAAAAATTAGCCATTGTTATAGCCTGGAGTGACAACATTAAAAGGCAGGAGTATTCTACGGTTGCGTGTGCTGATACAGAGTTTAGAAACACTGAAACGGTTCATGCTGCGGGTGTGCTTGTGTGAAGAAAAGTTGCTCTTCAGGCCATTTGGTGTCCTCATTAAGAGAACATAAGAACCTAAGAGAAGCCAATGTCGGATCAGGCCAATGGCCCATCCAGTCCAGCACTCTGGGTGCGTTCAGACGGGGTATAGGTGCCGGTTGCAATCGTTGTACTTACCGGCGTTCAGGCGGGGAACATCTGCCTTCTGTCCCTAACCCGTGTAAAGCCCTTTACACCGTTGCACTCTGCCACTAGGTCCCCAAGTGGTGGTATCCTGAGTGCAACGGTTGTAAACGCTGTATCTCGCCATCTGATCGCTATCCACCGGTGCCTAGCCATTTCCATCGGAAGCCTGAGGCTTTCGTTTTTCGCTCGCCATTTTTTTTTTAACTGAGCGATATGCGCTCGGGCGAAGCTTCGCCCTGAGCGTTTGTTTTTTTAAAAAGCCCTTACTTTAACTATCTGGAGGAGTCCGGGACTTCAGGGAGGCCAGGTTGGTCTTTAAACGTTAAAGGTAAGTCCTTACCTTTAAAGTTTAAATGTAATGGGGGGGGTTTGAGCATGCGCAAAGATCGCCATTCGGTGAATGGCTGCCTATGTGCATGCTCAAGCTGTGTTTTTTTTAAAAAAAAAAAATTCGCCAACGCCCGCAGCGTGTGACCGGGCATACAACGATGGGATCCGCAAAATGGAGGTAAGTGTGATCGCGTTTCTGCCGGCATAAACTGCACCGGTTCCAACCGGTGCAATTTATGCCGGCAGAAAGGCCCCGTCTGAACGCACCCTCTGTGTCACACAGGGGCCAAAAATACCAGGTGCCATCAGGAGGTCCAGCAGTGGGGCCAGGACACTAGAGGCCCCCTCATTGATGCTGACTCTCCCCAACGGGGAACCAAAATTGCTCACAATTTCATACTGTCCTTCTCCATTTTGTGGCACAAGTGAGTTTGACTGGTTTTCCCCACGCCTTTGAAGAAAGAATCTGGATTAGGTCTCCATTATATCATTTTCAATCATTCTGTACGGTAGTTTAGGCTGGGAGTATATGACTGGCCCAAGGTCACCCAGCGAGAGTGGGGATTTGAACCTGGGTCTCATAAGAACATAAGGAGAGCTGTGCTGGATCAGACCAGTGGTCCATCTACTCCAGCATCCTGTCTCACAAAGCAGCCAACCAGTTCCTCTGGAGGGCCAACAAACAGGGCTTAGAGGCCGAGGCCTTCCTAAGCACATAGAAGAGCCCTGCTGGATCAGACCAGTGAGGGTCCATCTAGTCCAGCATCCTGTCTCACACAGTGGCCAGCCAGTTCCTCTGGAGGGCCAACAACAGGGCATAGAGCCTGGGGCCTTCCTAAGAACACAAGCAGAGCCCTGCTGGATCAGACCAGTAGTCCATCTAGTCCAGCATCCTGCCTCACACAGGGGCCAACCAGTTCCTCTGGAGGGCCAACAACAGGGCAGAGAGGCTGAGACCTTCCTAAGAACATCAGAGGAGCCCTGCTGGATCAGACCAGTGGTCCATCTAGTCCAGCATCCTGTCTCACACAGTGCCCAACCAGTTCCTCTGGAGGGCCAACAACAGGGCAGAGAGGCCGAGACCTTCCTAAGAACAGAGGAGCCCTGCTGGATCAGACCAGTGAGGGTCCATATAGTCCAGCATCCTGACTCACTCAGTGGCCAATCAGTTCCTCTGGAGGGCCAACAACAGGGCAGAGAAGCCAAGGACTTTCCCTGATGTTGTCTTCTGGCACTAGGGTTGCCCTCCTCCATGTGGTGGCTGGAGATCTCCCCCTATTACAACTAATCTCCAGGAAACAGAGATGAATTCACCTGGAGAAAATGGCCCCTTTGGAAGGGAGACTCCATGGCATTGTATCCCATTGGAGTCCCTCCTCTCCCCAAACCCTGCCCTCCTCAGGCTCAAATTTCTCTACCCAGAGCTGGCAAGCTTATCTGGCACCGCTATCCAGAGGTTTTATTGCCTCTGAATGTGGTGGTTCCCCTGAGTCACCATGTCTAGTAGCCACTGACAGACCTAGGGAAGCCAGTTGGCATCTGGAGATCTCCCAGTTTTACAATCGATCTCCAGATTACAGAGACCAGCTCCCTTGGAGAAAATGGCTGCTTTGGAGGGTGGACTCTATGGCTTTACACCCCACTGGAGTCCCTTCCCCCCCAAACTCCATTGTCCCCTGGCTCCACCCCCAAAATCTCCCGGTATCTTTCGAGCTTGAGTGGGCAGCCCTGCACCACTCCAACCCAGAGCTGGCAAACTTACTTAACCTCCACGGATCTGCCTAATCCCCTTTTAAAGCTATTTATTCCTGCGGCCATCGCTATATCTTCTGGCAGTGAATTCCACATTCGAATCACTGTGTAAAGTAGTATTTTGTTTTGTCCATCCTGAACCTACTGCTGATCAGCTCCATTAGATGCCCTCAAGTTCTCGAATATGGGGAGAGGGAGAAAAAAAAATCCCTTTGTCTTTCCACTCCACTCCATGCATAATTTTATAAGCCTCTAGCATGTCCCCCCTAAATCATCTCTTCACTAAACTCAAGGCAATGTTGGAGTGAGCGACTCAGCATGCCTGGACATTTGGGGATGCTACATCACTCTAAGGGTGTATATAAGGTGTTATCTCTCTGAAAGGGATTCCTCTCTTAGTCTTTATCTGGGAACTGCCCTCTGACCCCTCTTCTCTCTCTCTTTGTCCTTTCCCTCCCTACACATGGCCTTCCATGGAGACACATGTCTCTGCAGGTCTCTCCTGTGGATGCAATGCCTTCATCCTCCCACACACGTGATGCTGGATTAGCTCTGGCCATTTGTGATAGGGAAAGTGCTATTTGGATTAGGTTTCTCTTGGTTTGGTGTAGTGGTTAAGTGCACAGACTCTAATCTGGGAGAACCGGGTTTGATTCCCCCACTCCTCCACTTGCACCTGGCTGGATGACCTTGGGCAAGCCATAGTTCTGATAAGAGCTGTTCTTGAAAAAAGAGCAGTTTCTGTCAAGAGCTCTCTCAACCCCACCGACCTCACAGGGTGTCTGTTGTGGGGAGGGGAAGGGAAAGGAGTTTGTAAGACGCTCTGAGACTCCTTCGGGTAGTGAAGGGCGGGGTATAAATCCAATCTCTTCTTCTTCTCTTCTCTCTCCTTTCGACTGCAACCTGAATGTGAATTGTATCTTCTTGAATAAATGTAAGTTTACCCTTTTTGCAATGTATTTCTTGGGAGGTTTATTTACCACATTCAATATCACGCTTCTATGCCTGGGCAAAACTCTCTTGTATTAGCCAATATCCCAGTGGGCACCCCCACACACACACACACACACGTAGCCCGGAGGCTGTATTCTCGGAAATATTGCTGCTGTTGTGGCCGTGCCTATCTCTGTGGGAAGCCGGCACACACACTGCATATCCCATTAAACTATATCCCCAAACACAGGCAATGTAAATCATGTGGGAAAATCAAATGTTAATCTTGGTCAGGGTTCAGTTCCACATCAGAGAGCAGATTTGTCAGCCTCATTACGTGAAGGGAGAAGTACTGGGTTTTTCCCCCTTGATCCCAATGTGCTTTAAAAGTATTTTTTTATAAATGAGCTGCCAGTCTGTTGGTCATGTCGTCGGGCTCAAAGGAATGAGGGAATTAGTGGGCCCGGCCAAGCCAAATGCCGCTCTTGCCAAAGTTGGCCACTGAAGGCTTTCTGTTTACCAGTTTTAATTGTGCCCGGCCGGAGAGATGTGACTTTGGCTGCAATCCCCAAGAACAGTTTCCTGGAAATAAGCTCCACTGAATGAAATGGGACTTGTATTTGAGTAGGCCTTCTTAGAGTGGCTCCTGTTGTCTCTGTAGGAGCTCTGCGAATCCCAGTTGCTATGTTATCCTTTGAGGTTCAAGAAATTCCCGGATTGCGTGTCTCATGGTGACACTCCCATAAAACGATTAACTAAGGCTGCGATCATGCGCACAATTAGACCCGACATAGGTGCAAATGCCGGGTGGGTCTATAGGGCACGATCAGACAGCAACATTTGGGAAGCACCCCACAGTCGTCGGCAACCCGATCTGCTCCACCGCAGAAGTGGAGTTAAAAGACACCGGGGGGAATCTGGTAGTAAATGGCCCCGGTCACACGGGAGGTTTTGGGCCGGAAGAGGGACGGATTGGGGGCGCAGCAAACGGGTGCGATCTCACTGCAACATCTGGGAATCGGCCCGCACCGGTCCCCGATCCTTCCCTACAGCCCAGTGCTGCGGAGCAAAAAAAAAACCAAGTAAAGAGAAGGACTTACCTGAAGCACCGCAGCAAGCGCAGCCGTGGGATCGCCGGCGTATCTGTCGTTAGGAGCATTCGAGGCTCCCGGCTGAACTGCGCATGCGCACACATGCACAGCCGGCTGCCTCGGTCTCCCGTCCGTGGCTTCCTCCCCGGCATTTGATCATGCCGGGGAGCAACTGCACGGCGGCTCAGGGGATCTGTGTGATCCCGCCGCCGCTTGTCTCTTTTGGTGCGGCTCTAAAAAGCCACACTTTGGCCGTGTTTTTTTCTGCCGTGTGGCAGGGGCCAATGGGTTGCAATGGGCCATGGACGGACTTTCCCATGTCTGATCGCTCCAGCGTGCTCTCATGGCGTCAGGATGGTCTGATCAGGCCATCCAGACTCCGTGCCGTTGTTCATGCCGTTGTCCCCCCCCTCGCAGTATGCACATCATCGCAAACTCCATAGGGAGCTCTCGGTGCGGAGGTGTAATTCATCGATTCCCTTGGTTCAGCACATGGGGGGGAAAGGCACACACAAGAAAAGACTCACCCACAGTTGTGTCTGATCACACACTGGCGGACTACGCCCACAGCTTCAACGGGAGGTGTGACCGTGCAACTGCGGGTCTAATTCCTCTGAAGGAAATAGCCTCTCCCCCCCCCCATTTTTCTGGCATGTGTGACCGCAACCTAAGAAGCAGCGTGCACTGTACATTTATTTTTTTTATTTTATTTTTTATACCCCACCCTCCCTGCCAAGGCAGGCTCAGGGCAGTTTACATATATGCGATAGCTAAAAACAGCAATATAATAAAAGCATTCAATCTTAAAACAATCAACATAATGATGATGATGATGATGATGATGATGATGATGATGATGATGATGATCATCATCATCATCATCATCATCATCATCATCATCATCACTTTGTGGTCATGGCTATCACCCTGTGTCAGAATTCCAAAGGTGCCCGCAGGCTCAAAAAAGCTGGGGACCCCACTCCTAAATAAATACAGTGGATTGACAATAACTGCCCCCAAATCTATCCTGCTGGATTACTTTGGCATCTGCACCTGCCGATCTAGGCGGGACCCTGGAGATCTCTGGGAATTACCACTGATATCCAGACTATGCAGATCAGTTCCCCTGGAGAAAATGGCTGCTTAGGAGGGTATTATTGCCAGCTGAGGACCTTCCTCTCCCCAGACCCTGGCCTCCCCAGGATCCACCCCCAAATCTCCAGGAATTTCCCGACTTAGAATGGGCAGCCCTTAGGGTTGCCAGCCTCCAGGTGGGGCCCGGGGATCTCCCGCTTTTACAACTGATCTCCAGCTGACAGAGATCAGCTCCCCTGGAGAAAATGGCTGCTTAGGAGGGTATTATTGCCAGCTGAGGACCTTCCTCTCCCCAGACCCTGG
The DNA here is from genome assembly GCF_001447785.1 of Gekko japonicus. Taxonomy (NCBI): domain Eukaryota; kingdom Metazoa; phylum Chordata; class Lepidosauria; order Squamata; family Gekkonidae; genus Gekko; species Gekko japonicus. The sequence goes on from NW_015171516.1 coordinate 668,620, forward strand.
CCTCCCCAGGATCCACCCCCAAAGTATCCAGGTATTTTCCAATCCAGAGCTGGGCCCCGGTCACACGGGGGGGGGGGAGCACGGCCAACGTGTGGCTATTCTGAGCCGCAGCAAAATAGATGCGCGGCGGCAGGATCAGACAGATCCCTCGAGCCGCCGCGCAGTTGCTCCCCGGCACGATCAGATGCCAGGAGGAGGGGAAGCCACAGAACCGAGAGTGAGACAGCCAGCTGCGCATGTGTGCACATGCGCAGTTTGGCCGGGAGCCTCGAATGCTGCAGAAGACGGGTGCGCCAGCGATCCCACGGCCACCCTTGCTGCGGAGCCTCAGGTAGGTAGTACTCTTTTCTAGGGTTTTTTTTTTTTTTTTGATGTGCGGTTTTGCCCTGAAAGGACGGATCGGGGACGGGTGCGCTCCGCTTCCTAGATGTTGCGGTGTGATCGCGCCCGTTTGATGCCCCCCCGATCCGTCCCTCTTGCGGGGCAAAACCTCCCGTGTGACCGGGGCCCTGGTAACCCTAGCAACCCTATACCATTCAAACTTGATGGGACTTTTGCTAATTAATAATAAATGTCCAGACTCCTCCCCTGAGGTGACTGAGTGCTCAGTATCATGCAACTTGACCGTCTTAGGTTGATTAGAACATCTATAGAATATTTCGACAAAGGTTGACCGAAGCCTTTGTCCGAGTCAGCATTGGTGGCTTCTTGCAGAGTTCACTGTAGGGGTGTCCTTGTGTGGGGGGCAAAAAAAAAGAATTATAGGGATACCTCAGAGGGAAAGTACAGTGTCCATTGCTTAACTTTCAACATAGACGGCCATTTTCTGGAAAGCCCTCATAAGGGTACGGCCTACTGACCAACACATTGTTTATCTATTTGGGAAATGTATATACCACGACCTAGGGCTGCCAACTCTGTGTTGGAAAAGACTTGGAGATTTGGGGTATGGAGCCTGGGGAGGACAGGCACTTCAGTGGGGTACAATGTCACAGAGTCCAGCCTCCAAGGAAACCACTGCATGAGTCCCTGTTGCCTGGAGATCAGTTCTAAGTCCAGGAGATCCCCAGCCACCACCCAGAGCCTGTCAATCCTACTGCTGCTTCACAGAGCAGGGGTGTCGAACTCATTTGTTATGAGGGCCGGATCTGACATAAATGAGACCTTGTTGGGCCAGGCCATGTGTGTCATAAGATGTAATGCCAGGTAGCACAGATATAAACTTTATAAAAGGCACAAACATGAAGTTTGGGTTTTGTTTTTTTTTACTTAAAATAAAAACATGCTTAAAACATCAGCCACTCTTGCAATATTTTGTCTATTTAACCGTGTCTGATAACTGACACCTCATGCTCTGAATTACTGCATCAAAATGTCTGTGCTGTTGCAATCTTGAGTTTGCTGTTCAGGCGTGTCTCTGTAAGCTAAAAACTTATAATGACACAGCAGCAGCGGAACTGGAAGCAGAAGCAGAAGACAGCCAGTTCCACTGCGGACCTGACGGAAGCCCTCCGGGGGCCTGATCCAGCTCCCAGGCTGCATGTTTGACACCCCTGACATAGAGTTTCAGGTGATCGCTGGAGAGGCATGACATCACTTCTCTTTTGTTCTGTTTTTGTTTGTTTGTTTACCCCAGGGGTCGTTTTGTAGAAAAAGAGCTAGGGGAACTCATTAGCATAACTCATTAGCATATGCCACACCCCCTGACATCACAGGAAGTGTGTCATAAGGCCCCCCCCTGACATCACCGGAAGTGTGTCATAAGGCCACACACCCCGCCCCCAACGGTCCCGGCCGCCACCGGCGGCCTTGCAGTTCCACTGCCGAGCCCCATGAGGGGCCCGGTAGTGGACTTGCAAGGCCGGCGGGAGTGCAAGGAAGCCCCGCGAAGGCCCTCCCTGGCCCCAGGCAGGCAGGGGTGGGTAGAGGCAGGGAGGAAGCAACTTACCCTCCCTCTTCTCCTGCCTCCTCCTGGCTGAATGAGGGCCGGAAGCGGGGCGGCCGGAAGCAGGGGGTGGGGCTTCGTCATGTGCCCCGCCCCCCGTACCTCACCCGGGGGAACTGTGATCCCCCGCGAACCCCCCCGAAATGACCTCTGGTTTACCCAGAAGTGACATCATGCCATCAGCTTGACTTTCAAGTCAACCATACTGTGCACTGCTTCGGCTTCGGAGTTCAGCTTGCGCCAGGAAAACCTCTCAGATGCCTTGAGCGTCTCATAGCACACAGATCAACATTTGTACTGCTTAGTAACAAACCTCTTTCCTCTATGCTGCAATTTATTTTTCATCTCCAAGGCACAAGGGTTTCCACGCTTCTTCAAAGGGATTTTTTTAACCGACTCAAAGGCCAGGGCAGTTTGTGATTAGCCTTGACAAACCTCCTGGATGCGGCGAGTAAGACTTTTGATGCCTCCTCAGCCAGGTTTCCTCTGTATTCTTAATAATGCCATTGTTCATCATACTTTCCTCCAATTTACTCCACACAGGAATTAGGCAAATAGGACTGTAATTTCCTGAATCCTCTCGCCCCTCCCTTTTTTTTAAAAAAAAATGTTATTATTTTGGCTGTCTTCCCATTCTGTCTTGTAAGAAGGCCAGTTTTAATAAGGAACATATTTTTGTTAGAAGATCAACAATATCAGATGAGGGACTCCTGGGCGCATGCGCGAGGCCGTTTTCAGCGCTTCCCTGACTCCGTTCTCTAACTAAACAGGAATTCTCTTGGCTCATTTCTTAACATTTCCTACTGTGTGGTGAACTTTGATGATAACAGCCTGAAATAACTCCAGATTCTCCTGAAGAGTTTCTGCTCTCCTAACTCTCACTTTCAATAGTCTTTAACCTCTTCATATTTTTTTTAAAAAGTTGTTGTCATTTGAAATTAGATTTGACCACATTGAACTTTCCAGTCGGGTTGCCGGGTCCTCTGACTGCTGGCAGGGGACAGGAAGGGGTAGGGTTGCCCGATCCAGGTTGGGAAACTCCTAGAGATTTGGGGGGTGGAGCCTGGGGAGGACAGGGACCTCAGTGGGGTACAAGGCCATAGGGCCCACCGTCCAAAGCATCCATTTTCTCCAGGGGAACTGATCTCTCTAATCTGGAGATGAGCCATAATTCCAGGGGATCCCCAGGTCCCACTTGGAGGCTGGCCTCCCTAAAGATGGATAGATAGGATAGATAGATGATAGATAGACAGATAGAGAGACAGATATAGATAGAGAGAAGTAGGCAGGTGAGAGTTGCCAGATCCAGGTTGGGAAACTCCTGGAGATTTGGGGGGTGGAGCCTGGGGAGGACGGGGACCTCAGTGGGGTACAAGGCCACAGGGCCCACCCTCCAAAGCATCCGTTTTCTCCAGGAGAACTGATCTCTGTAGTCTGGAGATGAGCCATAATTCCAGGGGATCCCCAGGTCCCACTTGGAGGCTGGCATCTCTACTTTCTAGGTATGTTTCTTCTTAAATATGTAGTATATATGTAGTGTGTATGTACACAGTAAATATGTGATATGGGAGCCAGCTTGGTATAGTGCTCAAGAGCTCCTCCTCTCCATTAAGCCTGCTGGGTGACCCTGGGCCAGTCCCGGTTCTCTCAGGAGTCTCTCAGCCCCACCTGCCTCACAGGGTGTCTGTGGTGGGGAGAGGAAGGGAAGGCGATTGTCAGCCACTCTGAGACTCCAAGTGAAGGCTGGGGTATAAATCCAGTCACGTCCTCTTACTACTCCTCCACATGAAGCCTACTGGGTGACCCAGGGCCAGTCCCGGTTCTCTCAGGACCCTCTCAGCCCCACCTGCCTCACAAGGGGCCTGTGGTGGGGAGAGGAAGGGAAGGAGATTGACAGCTGCTTTGAGACATGTGAGGCCTACTAGGAGACCTCAGGCCAGTCGTGGTTCTCTCAGGAATCTCTCAGTCCCACCTGCCTCACAAGGTGCCTGTTGTGGGGAGAGGAAGAGAAGGCGATTGTCAGCCACTCTGAGACTCCAAGTGAAGGGTGGGGTATAAATCCAGTCTCTTCCTCTTCCTCTTCCTCTTCCTCTTCCTCCTCCTCCACATGAAGCCTGCTGGGTGACCCTGGGCCAGTCATGGTTCTCTCAGGACTCTCTCAGTCCCACCTGCCTCACAAGATGTTTGTTGTGAGGAGGGGATGGTGATTGTAAGCCACTTTGAGACTCCTTACAGTAGAGAAAAGCAGTGTATAAAAACCAAGACTCCTCCTGCACCCTGCTTTCTCCCACAGTGGGGGACCCAATCTGCATTCTATTTTATCCTTACAGCACCAACCCCATGAGAGAGGTTAGGCTGAGACAGACTGGAGGGCACTAGTAGGTTGGCACTGGTTGAGTTCTGCTGCTGGCCCCTGGTACCGTGTACTGTTTCTGCTGTCCTTGCAGAAATGTCACTCCCCAGTTTGTACTTCAGAGATTCTCACATTTGACCTTAGTCCTGTTGGTTTCTTGGCAGAGCCACAGTGGCACTGGTTCTGCTGGGTACACTGCACTGGTTCTGCTGCTGGCCTAGGAAACAAAGCCCCCCCCCCCAACTTCACTTTCTACTGCAGAGATTCTCTGGGAGAATCTCTGCTGGGCTTGTTGTGCTATTTTTCCCACCATGGGAAACAATGGTGGGATGGGGGCACCAACTTTGGGTGCCCCTAGAATTGGACCAATCTTTTTGAAATGGGGGTTCTTTTGGGGAGAGGCTCCAGCAGCTAAACTGCAGATCTGGTGCCTCTGCCTCAAATCACCTCCCCTCCAGGCCCTTGAATATACTTTAGGAGACATTTGCCATTGTCTACAATGGCCCTTTAGGGTATAATGGAGCCGAATATATTCGGGATTCTCTATTCGGCTGCTGAATACACGTTGGAGAATCGCATCCAGCTAAATGAATGAATGAATAAATGAATGAATGAATGAATGAATAAATAAATAAATAAATAAATAAATAAATAAATAAAATATGCCCGAATAATCCCAATAAGATCTTATTCTGATATATTTTCAGATTGGCTTCTGCCGAATGCACACTTGTAGTTTCCTCCATTATCTCTTTTAGATTTTCTACTGTCCCAGCAGCTGGGATCTCTTTAACATTTATGTATGAAATTCCTTAAGTTCCATGTACGCTGATGACATTGCATAAATGAGTAACTATAATTACAGGTTAAGCATGCACCTTTATCTAGTGTTTTGATTTCTCTTTTCAGTTCGCTTTTCCTCTGTGTTACATTATTCATGGTAACCACTTTTTCGCCCGTTCCCAGAAAAAGGTTTCCTTTGTTCCTGTGTGGGGGTCTTCTCTCCCCAGCAAATTACTAAAACCCGCACTCTGCTGTTTGCATAGCGACAACTGCTTGCCAGGGCATATTTCTTAATGAAAATCAGAAAGAAAATAAATTAAACTTTCCTATATTGACAAGAGCTTCCAGAGTTTGGAGTACCGTGCTTTTAAAATTTAATAAAGAAACTCTATATCTTGTTTGGCCTTTTGACTCACTGCAAATAATTGCCTTTGCGCTTTCTGACATTCCCCTTTCTTGGAAATATTTCTACCATTAACTCCAATGAATAAAACTACTTAATGACGTTTCTCAAATACATGCTGCATATATAGAATTAAATGTTGAAAAAGACATTTCATTGATACTGATGCTGTTGACTTCCATTTCTTTTCTTTTTTTAATCTTCCTTCAGTATTTTCATTTGGTCGAGTGAATTAACTAGGCCAACAAGACACCATTTCACAAATTAAGGAACAAAATTAGGGGGGGGATGTGACAATTTGGTTCTATCCACAGGTCTTTGTTGTTGTTCAGTCGCACAGTCGAGCCCGACTCATTGCGACCCCATAGACCAGCTCCCGCCAGGCCCTCCTGTCTTCCGCCGTCCTCTGAAGTTGGCTCAATTTCATGTTCATTGCATCGATGACACTGTCTAACCATCTCATCCTTTGCCGTCCCTGTCTTCTTTGACCTTCAATCTTTCCCAGCATCAGGGTCCAATCTTAGCTATATGTCTTCCATCTTAATGTTTATTATGTGTTTTAAAGTTTTAGCTGTTTTACTGTATTACTGAAAGATCGTAACCCACCCAGAGCCCTCTTGCAGGAAGGGCGGGCAATGAATAAATAAGGTTAACACAACCATAGGGCTGCCAACCTCCAGGTGGGGCCTGGAGCTCTCCTGCTATTACAATTGATCTCCAGGTATAGAGATCTGTTCCCCTGGAGAAAATGGCTGCTTTGAAGGGTGGGCTCTATGGCATTGTAAGTCCCTCCCCTCCCCAAAGTCCACCCTCCCGATGCTTAGTATTACCAGTTCTGGATTGGGAAATACCTAGGAATAGGAGTTTGGGGAGGGGATATAATGTGGCAACAGAAGGGATCAGACGAATCTCCCCAGGGAGAGAGTTCCTGAGCTTTCGTGCCATGACCAAGAAGGCCTAATCTCAGAAGATAGGGGCACCCAAGGCGGGGTCTCTAAAGATGACCCATAGTAGTTGGACGTAGGGTTTCCAGGTCCCCTTTGGCCACCAATGGGGGATGGGAGGGCAGGTGGCCAGATCCAGGTTGGGAAGATTTGAGGATGGAGCTTGGGGAGGACAGGGACCTCAGTGGGGTACAATGCCACAGAGTCCACCCTCCGAAGCACGCATTTTCTATAGTCTGGAGATGAGCTATAATTCCAGGGGATCCCTAGGTCCCACCTGGAGGCTGGCATCTTTATCGGACAGGTCCATAAAGGAGTAGGCAGTTATCCAGGCTTTTTGGAGCCCAGAAAGATATCATCAAATCTAGAGTATATTATGTCATAATAAAATAGTTAGTGCCTGTTCCGAACGCTAAGGAAGACGACGTCTCAACGGAACCACAACTTTTATCGCCCCAATGCTTCGGATGACACTGTTAGCCACTCGTCTATTTTTCTGAAGACACTGGAGTGATAAAATGTCTTATTTGTTGATGTCAATGGGCTTAGAATGTTGGGATTTTTCTTAGGACTGCAGTGCAAAATGCTGAGCGGGTTTTTTGTTCAAATTTTACTTCAGCAATTAAAAAGGGGTGTGTGCAGAGACTGGACTGAGGTGGTTTTAGTTTTTAAAAACTTTCTTCAGTTTTATAAAAAAATATTGGTATGATTGGTTAATTTGTTTGGTGATTACATCGATGGGTTTCAACAGGAAATATATTTCATAAGAGAACATAAGAACATAAGTGAAGCCAATGTTGGATCAGACCAGTGGCCCATCCAGTCCAACACTCTGTCACACAGTGGCCAAAAACACCAGGTGCCCTCAGGAGGTCCACCAGTGGGGCCAGGACAGCAGAGGCCCTCCCACTTTTGGCTCCCCCCAGCAGAGCATCACTTGCCCCGGCCCGAGAGTTCCTACCTATACCTTGTGGCTAATAGCCACCAATGGACCTCTGATCCATATGTTTATCCAGTTCTCTCTTGAAGCCATCTATGCTTGTAGCTGCCACCACCTCCTGTAGCAGTGAATTCCATGTGTTAATCACTGTTTCAATCCGCAAGAACCCAACCAGCCAATTAGGATGAAATTCTATCACCGAAGAGCCGTTCCCTGACATATTTTAGGCACTGTCCCCAATTTTACAGGCAACTACGGGTAACTTGCAGAGTGGGCACACATACAAAGACATCTGTATGTGAATGAGTCATTGCTTCATTCTTGAAGGCCCCAAGCAGAGGATGAAGAAGAGTAGGTTTTTATACCCCACTTTTCTCTCTACCCTGCTTTTCTCTACAAAATTTGTGGTAGGGTATGAGCTTTCGTGAGTCACTGCTCACTTCTTCAGATGGTATCTACCTCAACGTTTTTTTACTCTTTAAGATGCTACTGGAATCTTACTTTTTTCTACTACTACTGACAGACTAACATGGCTACCCATCATGATCTATGCCCCAGATGTAGTATTCCATCTATACCTTGTGGATAATAGCCACTGATGGACATCTACTCCATATGTTTATCCAATCCCCTTTCTATGCTTGTAGCCACCTGTCACGACAGAGCCAGGGGGCCGGGCAGAGAAGGAGAGTTTACAGTTCAGTCTGTGAGTCAAAGCCAGAAAGATCAAAAACAAGCAGAGCCAGCATCCCAATACACAAAGCCAAGCCATAGTCAGAGCGTTACCAAGGGTCAGAGTCCAGAGAAGCAAGTGTTGAATGTCAGGGTGCAGAGCCGAGGATCAAGAGCCAGAGAGTCGTCAAAATGCGGACTGGATTCAGTAACCGGGAAGTCAGTCAGTACGGGATCTCAGGAACAGCATCCGAGGTGCAGAGCTTCTGGTCTGAAGGACTAGTTTGCAAGCACAATTTGCCAGCAGTCAGTGACCTGTTCAAATAGTGTGCTGGGTCGTTAACTCATAAGCACTGCCTTGCGAAGTCCTTGATTCTGCTAGAACTCCGGGCTCATTGTTCTCCGACCACACAAGCGTGCCTCCTTGCGTCTGGTTGCCAAGTCCCGGCGTCTCTGATTCCTCAGCCGGTCGACAAGTGGTGGAGAATCGGGTGGCATACTGCTGGGGCCAGGCACTGCCTGATCGGCTTCAGATGCAAGCTGTCCTGGGGTTTGGTATTCAGCCTCTCTGGCCCTTAGGTTTGGCAAGGACTCTCATGCCTCTGATGATGTTAAAGGCACAGAGTCCTCCATTTCAGAGCTCCCAGGTGCCGGATCGGAGGCAGGCATGACACTGCCATCGCTTCCTGCGGCAGTGAATTCCATGTGTTAATTACCCTTTGGCTGAAGAAGTGCTTCCTTTTTTCTGTTTCAAGCCTACTGCTCAGCAATTTTATGGAGTGCCCACGAGTTCTTGCATTGTGAGAAAGGGATAAAAGTACTTCTTTTCTTACGTTCTCTATCCCACGCATAATTTGGTCAGGGCTATTTTTGGGCAGGAACGCACAGGAACGGAGTTCCGGCTGGCTCCCAAGTTGGCCATACCCAGCAGGAACTCATTAGCATAATAGGCCACACCATAATAGGCCCCACCCAGTGGCAGGAACTCATTAGGATTGGCTACATTAGGGGTGTGTGGCCTAACATGCAGAGAAGTTCCTGCTCCAAAAAAAGCCCTGGGTTTTGGCAACAAACAAGGTAAACAGAATAAGAAGCAAAAGGTGGGTGTGGCTGGATGACCACACTTCTGTTAACACGGGGGTGTGGCCTAATATGCTAATGAGCTGTGCTGCCATGGGTGTGGCCTAATATGCTAATGAGCTCCTACTGGGCTTTTTCTACAAAAAAAGCCCTGAATTTGGTAATCCTCTGTCATGTCACCTTCTCAATCATCGTTTCTCCAGGCTAAAGAGCCCTGACCTCTTTAACACTTCTGCCATTCAGATTAGATCTGGGATTTTCTGAGCCGTTTTGGAACCCAGTTTTGGCTGAAGGGCAAAATACACTACAGTAAACAAATCATGGTGTTCCAGACATATCTGAATCAGGTCATATAACTTGGTCAGCAGGGAAAACAAAATTAAAGGGCTCGACGTAGCACAATGTGAACCTTCATAAGAAATCCCCTGCAGTGCTGAACTCTTTGGTTTCTGATCACAGTGACTTTGGATCTCTGATGTGCTAACTTTGGTTACATATTCTCAAATACGAGGGGACTCGAGGTGCCAAATATACTGTGCCTGATGCAGTCGGCAGATTACATATGCTCAGCGGTCTACTGACATTTTATGATAATCAGCAAGGTGCGCGCGGCAGCTGCTGTTTTTGTCCTTTGCACTATTATTATCCTTGAGCTTTTACTTTTTGATAAAACATGCTGTTTGTGAGCATAGAGAGAACATTCTGATGCACAAGCAGAAGGAAATACTACTTTACACAGTGAGTGATTAAAATGGGGAGTTCGCTGCCAGAGGATGTAGTGATGGCCACAGGAATAAACAGCTTTCGAAGGGGATTAGACAGATTCATGGAGAAGTCTATCAATGGCCATGGTGACTGAGGGGAACCTCCACATTCTGAGGCACTAAGCCTCTGAATCTCAGAGGAAGGAAGCAAAATCAGGGGAAGGCCTTGGCCTCTATGCCCTGTTGTTGGCTCTCCAGAGGAGCTGGTTGGACACTGTGTGTGACAGGATACTGGACTAGATGGATGATCCAGCAGGGTTCTTCTTATGTTCTTATGAAGGCCTCGGCCTCTATGCACTGTTGTTGGCCCTCCAGAGGAGCTCGTTGGCCATGGGGTGAAACAGGATGCTGGACTAGATGGACTACTGGTCTGATCCAGCATGGCTCTTCTTATGTTCTTATGAAGGCCTCGGCCTTTATGCCCTATTGTTGGCCCTCCAGACGAACTGGTTGGCCACTGGGTGATACAGGATGCTGGACTTGATGAACTACTGGTCTGATCCAGCAGGGCTCTTCCTATGTTCTTATGAAGGCCTCAGCCTCTATGCCCTGTTGTTGGCCCTCCAGAAGAACTGGTTGGCCACTGTTTGTGACAGGATGCTGAACTAGATGGATGATCCAGCAGGGCTCTTCCGCTGTTCTTAGGAAGGCCTCGGCCTCTATGCCCTTTTGTTCATCCTCCAGAGGAACTGGTTGGCCACTGTGTGAGACAGGATGCTGGACTAGATGGACCACTGGTCTGATCCACCAGGGCTCTTCTGATATTCTTATGAAGGCCTTGGGCTCTATTCCCTGTTGTTGGCCCTCCAGAGGAACTGGTTGGCCACTATGGTTTTGAAAGCAATGTGCTGTGAGGCTTCTTTCTCACTCCTTCTTGGAACGTTATCGTCTGAACATTATAACAGAACCTGAACTTTGTCGTATTCTGCAAATGTATTAGCAGTGTCCTTCGCTGTATGTTTTAACAGGCCTTCTTTGTTTATGCGTGTTGATTTCCTTTTATCCTTCATCCTCCAAGATAGAATACTTAAAGAAGACAAATATATCATAACTGGTTATACCTATAGACTACCCACACTGCAGAAAATCTTAGAACGAATAAATAAGTAGACTCCAAACTCACAAGATAACGCAAAGAAACACTCCCTTCCAAATGACAAATTTGAAGGCTTTATGTTAAGTAGTTTTCCAGTAAGTTAGGCTAAGTCGTTGTCATATAGTCATATGCAGGGCTTTTTTGTAGAAAAAGTCCAGCAGGAAATCATTAGCATAATAGGCCACGACCCCTGACTGCACAACTCATTAGCATATTAGGCCACATTCCCATGTTACCAGAAGTGTGGTTATCCAGCCACACCCACTTTTTGCTTCTTATTCTGTTTACCTTGTTTGTTGTCAAAACCCAGGGCTTTTTTTGTTGCAGGAACTCCTTTACATATTAGGCCACACACCCCGAATGTAGCCAACCCTAATGAGTTCCTGCTGTTGGGTGTGGCCTATTATGCTAATGAGCTCCTGCTGGGTGTGGCCAACTTGGGAGCCAGCCGGAACTCCATTCCTGTGCGTTCCTGCCCAAAAATAGCCCTGGATATGTAACATGTAAAATGTTTATGTTGCTCACTGTAAAGCTTTTGAAAACTCAATCAAAACATTTTTATATATAAAAAACAACAGAACCTGAAATAGGCCTACAGTGAGATATCTGTAGGAAACATTGGGAAAGATCACCACTCAATAGGTTGCCAGCTCCTGGTTTGGAAATTCCTGGAGATTTGAGGGCAGAGTTGAGAAAGGGCAAGGCCCTCAGTGGGGCATAATGACATCCAGTCCATCCTCCAAAGTAGCCATTTCCTCCAGAAGAACTGGTCTCTGTCATCTGAAGATCAGTCGTAATTCTGGGAGACCTCCAGGCCCCACCTGGAGGTTGGCAACTCAACCACCCACCCTGTCCCCTTGTGTTTTAAGCCGTGGCCAGTTCCACACTGAAACCATTCTCTGTAGCCCAATCACTGATGCTCTGCTCTTAACAGCATGAAGAATTACAATGAAAGATCCAGACTCTGTGGAGATCACGCCACTGAACGAATTCACCTCACAGATTTCCTCATTCACACAACTCATCATGAATCCATCCCTCTCACTGTTTAATCAACATCAGTAAAGGTATGTCTTCATGAGCTTTAGTTTTTTTTAAAAAAAGACGCAAGGGGAGCAGCCCACCAGTCAGGGTCCAGTTTTAGAACTTTGGGTAAAATTATATCAGGGCCAGATGCTTTCCCCGATTTTAATAGGCCAATCAGTTCTTTTATTTCATCGAGTGTTACAGGAGGCCAATCAGGTAAGTCCTCAGACAGGAAGTCATCCTGATGGAATAATGATGAAAAATATTGGAACCACATATGAAGAAGAGATTGGATTTATACCCCGCCCTTCACTACCCAAAGGAGCCTCGGAGCGGTTTACAATCTCCTTTCCCTCCCCCTCCCCACAACAAACACCCTGTGAGATAGGTGGGGCTGAGAGAGCTCTAACAGAAACTGCTCTTTTTCAAGAACAGCTCTTATCAGAACTAGGGCTTGTCCAAGGTCATCCAGCAGCTGCAAGTGGAGGAGTGGGGATCTAACCCAGTTCTCCCAGATTAGAGTCCGCACACTTAACCACGACACCAAACTGGCTCTCTAGTTATGAGCTCATCGTACTATTACTTCATGACCCACATCTCTAATCCCTCAATCCCTACATACATGTCCTTTCAGAAACTCCCTCACCACCAGTGTTCCCCATAAGCTGAGTTAGTGTGAGCTAGCTCGCAGTTTTTTAACCTCCAGCTCACACATTTTTGCCTTCGCTCAGGAAGGAGGGCTCCAGAGCAGACTAATTTATGCAGTAGCCAAATCATTCACTCACAGCTTTAATGCCAGCAGCTCACAAAATAGAATTTTTGCTCACAAAATTCCACAGCTTAGAGGGAACATTGCTCACCACTATGATGAATTCTGTGGTGCTTCTGTGACTTCTGGCTATTGATGTATAACTGCGGCAGACTGTTTTGCATTCAGCCGGTGACATAACCCAGCTGCACGAGGCAAATTCAGACCAGGCAGAAAGAATATAGAATATACAGTGTTCTTGACACTGAAAAATTACTGACTTTTTACCATGCCGCGAAATAACAAGGCGCTTCAAGCCCCCTCTCTTGTGCTGCTGGATATTCCACCCTTAGTAACCCCCTCACACCTAGTTTTGTGAGACACGAGAATTGTACAAGTAGCACCTGATGGGCAAAATACCGCCAACTCCGGCAAATGGTGGAAATAGCCCCAATTAAAAACAAAATGGCAGCCGTGGCAGCTGACATCATTTTGAGGGGAGGGCAGATTAGTAATACAAAGACCATACACTGCAGAAATTGCACTTCTATTATACATGAATGGGGGGAGCACAGCAAAACAGTTTTCGGAACAATGGTGAGTATAATGGGAAAGGTCCACCTGACCTGGATGGCCCAGGCTCGCCCAATCGCGACAGATCTTGGAAACTAAGCAGGGTTGGCCCTGCTCAGTATTTGGATGGGAGACCAGCCAGTGTTCCCTCTAAGCTGAGTCAGGGTGAGCCAGCTCACAGTTTTTTAGCCTCTGGCTCACACATTTTTGTCTCCGCTCAGGAAGGGATGGCTCCAGAGCAAAGTAATCGATGCAGTAGCCAAATCGCTCGCTCACAGCTTTCATGCCAGTAGCTCACCAAGTAGAATTTTTGCTCACAGGACTCCACAGTTTAGAGAAAACATTGGAGACCACCAGGGTTATTTTTGGGCAGGAACGCACAGGAACGGAGTTCCGGCTGGCTTCAGAGTTGGCCACGCCCACTACAGCCCAAACCTCTGCGTGTGTGGCTACGGAGGGAAGGCCTGGAGAGCGACGCCCCCCTGTGGCTCCGAGGCAGGCAGGCCAGGCCTCCCCATGCCTTCCCCAGCCTGTCCAAGGGCCGACCTGCCTGGGCTCCCTGCAGCCGCGGGGCACCCAGGCAAGCCAAGGGAAGGCATGGGGGTGTGGCCTAATATGCCAATGACCTGCGCTGTCAGGGGTGTGGCCTATTATGCTAATGAGTTCCTGCTGGGGTTTTTCTACAAAAAACCCCCCCTGGAGACCACCCAGGAATACCAGGGTCATGACACCGAGGTAGGCAATGGCAAAACACCTCTTGAGGTCTCTTACCTTGAAAACCCCATGAGGTTGCCATAGGTCAGCTGTGACTTGACGGCACTTTCAACCACCAATGGGAAGGACCAGGAGAAGGAGAGAGAGTTATTGGCATGAGTTGGAACCACTGTGATCCCTGTGGGTGTGACTTTTGAAAACTGGACTTCCATGGACCGGTGTGGAACCAGCCCACAATTTATTAGCCGCAGGACAGAGGGAAAACACGTAGAAAACATCAAAAATGTGTTGCAAAAAATGAAATTGTTTTCTAAAAAATCCACCGAATATATTCTAGTAATAAAGGTGGCCCAAATTAAATGGATATATAAACACATATACATAAAAAAGGGAATAATTGTCTCGAGGCTTTGGTACCATTTTCATGTCAGTTGAAATAACTACTCCATCTTAATGCAGATTTGTATTTTTATTACCCTTGATCGCAGTATTATTTTGTTTGTTTTTATAGACATCAGGGCACTATTTGTTCCTTTTTATACTTAGTATATTTTTGTTGTGACAGGCAATGGCGAACTGCATCCGACCGCCTCTTCCCTGGAAACCCCTACGGTGTAGCCATAAGTCAGCTACAACTTGATGGCAGTTTTCACGACCGCCATATTTTTATTAATGAGACCCAGTCTGATGTAGTGGTTAAGAGTGACGGACTCTGATCTGGAGAACCGGGTTTGATTCCCCACTCTTCCACATGCAGCTGCTGGGTGACCTTGGGTCAGTTACAAGTTCTCTCAGAGCTGTTCTCGCACCAGCAGTTCTCCAAAGAGCTCTCACAGCCCCACCTACCTCAGGGTGTCTGTTGTCAGGAAAGGCGATTATGAGTTGCTATGACACTCCGAGTGAAGGGTGGGGTATAAATCCAATCTCTTCTCTTCTCTCTTAATGGTTTTATTTCTCTGAATTGTTTCTGTAAATTTATTTGTATTGTGTTGTATTTGCATTGTTACGTGCCTGACTAGCTTTGATAATGGATATGGTATTTAGTGACTGAAAATTGATACGATATTTATGTGTACAATAAAGTTTGGAGCTGATTTAACGGTACCATTGAAAAATTTAGACATTGTACCAGAGAGGAAGGGAGACTGCAAATGGAAAAGACACAGTTAAAGGAACTGTGAAGGGACTCAGAGCAAGTCAAATGCAGCAACATGCCACAGAGAATAGACTACACCGCCATGCACTGCAAACTTGAGAGCTGAGCAATGGCTCAAGTGGTTAAGACGCTGAGCTGCAGGCTGTGGAAAGTCGGTAGTTCAGCAGTTCGAGACCCAAGTGTGCCGCATGACGGCGTGAGCGCCCGTCTCTAGTTCCAGCTCCTGCCAACCTAGCAGTTTGAAAGCAAGAAATTGCAAGGAGATAAATAGGTACCACTTCGGTGGGAAGGTGACAGCGTTCCGTGCGCCTTGGGGTTTAGTCATGCCGGCCACATGACCACGGAAACATCTTCGGACAGCGCTGGCTCTTCGGCTTTGAAACGGAGATGAGCACCGCAACCCTAGAGTCGGACTCGACTGGCTTTGAGCAAGGGAACCTTGACCTTTACTTTCTCCCCAATGGAGGAGCCAGAACAGCTTACGACATTATTCTCTCTCCATTTGGTTCCCACAACAAGTACCCTGTGAGGTACGTTGGGCTGAGAGACAGAGTAGGCTGGCCGAGCCCCCGCCGGGAACCCCCATCGAAACGGCCCCCAATCCACCAGTGGGGATCGGGCCACCGGGGGGAACCCCACCCCCGAAACAGCCGGATCAGGTCCACGCCCCCAGCGTGATGACGCCACCTGGAAGTGACGTCATCATGCCAGGGGCGTCACCGGGCGATGCTCTAGTAGTCGCCCCAAAAACTCTATGGCACGAATGTCCCGGGAGGGGACAAGGACTCCCCCACAGAGTGACTGGCTCAAGGTGACCCACTGAGCTTCCCAGTGGCCCTTTCCGCATTTGCCTGTTACTCTGGATTTTCTCAGTGTTTGAGTCAAGGCGATCTAAGTCCATAGCAAAACAGCATCCAAGGGCAATTCTGCATTGGATTTTCCCTCCGTTGTTTTACGAAACCCACACTGGAACAGAAATGCTCCTCTGCACTGCACGCCGCTTTCGCTTCCTTTGATCATCAGGTTTTAGGGTACCTTCTGCATAGCTTTAGGGCCATTTTATGGCCATTCAGGGGTGACTTTGCAGTCAGTGCGGTGTTGCCCCGAGGTATCTGGAGGTGGTTTTGAGCTGCAATTTCCGCTCCCAGGCTGATTCTCCACTGGCTTTTCCCTCCGTTGTTTTACAAAACCCAGGTCAGAACAGAAAACTCCCTCTGCATTGCCTGCTGGTTTGACTTCCTTTGATTATCGGATTTTATGGTCGTGTCTATGCTCCATGCCTGTGATGTATTGAGACTAAGCCATTCCTCAAGCTGCACCAGGACTGGGTTGAGCTTGCTGCCTTAGAACAATAGCTCACCAATATCCTGGAGCTACCCAATAGATAAGTGTTGTAATGTAAATAGCCTATCACTGGGAGTGGGGGGGGGGGTTGGGTGTGGTGTGTGCATGCTTTATGAGCAGGGCTCAAGCCCTGCTAGTTGTCCTTGTAGTTTGCTGAAATCACTTAATAAACTAGAGCTGATCACTGCAATGCGTCCAGAACCCAGTCTATAACAATGCCACTTTCGAGTGCTTTGATCATCGGCAGAGGTTATTTCGGGGGGGATCGCGGGGGATCGCAATTCCCCCGGGTGAGGTGGGGGCCGGAGCACATGACGAAGCCACACCCCCTGCTTCCGGCCGCCCCGCTTCCGGCCCTCATTCAGCCAGGAGGAGGCAGGAGAAGAGGGAGGGTAAGTTGCTTCCTCCCCGCCTCTCCCCACCCCTGCCTGCCTGGGGCCAGGGAGGGCCGTGGCGGGGCTTCCTCACACTCCCGCTGGCCTTGCAGGTCCACCGCCGGGCCTTATGATGTCAGGGGGTGTGGCATATGCTAATGAGTTCCCCTAGCTCTTTTTCTACGAAACGACCCCTGATCGTCGGATTTAATTGTACCTTCTGCATAGCTTTATGGCCCTTTTATGGCCATTCAGGGGTCACTCTGTAGTCAATACGGTGTTGCCCTGAGGTATGTGGATGTGGTTTTGAGCTGCACTTTTCCCTCCCAGTTGAGAAAATGTGGAGCAAATGCTAGATGCAGAATCACCCCAAATAACCCGAGGCAACAGCAGGCTGAAACCGGGCTGACCACTGAAGGGAGGGAGTGTAAGGCAGAATGGGGGGAAACCCCAGACTAAAAAGAAGGTTAAACTCGATTTTAGTGCAGAATGGGGGGGAGGAACCTGGATTAAAAAGAAGGTTGAATTCAATTTTAGTGCACAATTGCTTGGAGGACACATGGATTAAAAGGAGCAGGGGTCATTTTGTAGAAAAGGAGGTGCAGGAGCTCATTAGCATAACTCATTTGCATATGCCACACCCCCTGGAAGTGTGTCAGAAGGCAACACCCACCGCTCAGGCTCCACTGGACTGTTTCAGATTGCTAGCTATTTTGGGGGGAGGGACATACAGATCTGTCCTTGCAGAGGAGGGAGAGCTTGTACCTGAATAAAACTTGGTCTTAAAGGTGCCACTGAACTGTTTTGGACCAGGGGGGGCTGGTGGGGGGGCTCTGCAGCTTACCTGGCTGCTTCTTGCTCTGACTGAGGGTTGGTGGGAGCAGGGGGTGGGGCTTGTTGCATGTGCCCCGCCCCCTGGGCTCTTTACTGCCGGAGCTCCGCTCCTGTGCGCTCCTGCAGGAAATGACCCCTGTCAGAGGCTACAACCCTGAGAACACTGTACTGGAAGTCAGCCCAACTGGATAAAATTGGTGTTTAGTGCTGAGTAAATCTCCTTAGACTTGCTCCTAATAGAATTCGGAAGTGCCAAAAGAACTACCCCGAAGAGACCATTAAAGCTGATCCATGGCATGTATGTTTGAATGTATCTAGTTATACAAGCAGTCAATCATTAGGTCGATTTGCCAGAATTTGTTTATCCAGTCCTCTATTAATTTTTTTAAAATCCCTAAATAAACAACCCTGACGCTTATCACAAAAAGACATTCCATTTGCATTAGGGTTTGAACCCGAGGTTCAAACACCCACTCGCAAGGGCAAAAAAGAGTTATGAAAGATATGTTTGGGGGAGATATCGCAACGCAGCATGGCAGACAGCTGAAACAAAGGGGTTTTGTGGGGGGTGGGGGGTGGGATGACAAATTCAGAACCATCCCCGTCCTTGATAAAGAACAATGCCTAAAACTGTGTGAGGCGAATTTGTGTGTGTGTGTGTGTTGAGGAAAAAAAAAATTCATTTCCAGGGTGCTTTCGAATATCTGATTCACAGGTTTTTTTGTGCAGCTCTCTCTCTTGCGTGTGTTTTGAGTGAACACCAATATATGTCGCGTTATGCTATCCTGAGGGGAGGTATACCCTTCTGTGACCAGGGGTCATTTCCTGCAGGAGCGCACAGGAGCAGAGCTCCGGCAGTAAAGAGCCCAGGGGGCGGGCACATGCGACAATCCCCACCCCCTGCTCCCAGCAGCCCTCAGTCAGAGCAAGAAGCAGCCAGGTAAGTTGCAGAGCCCCCCCCCCCCGGTCCAAAACAGTCTAGTGGCACCTTTAAGAACAAGTCTTATTCAGGTACTAGCTCTCCCTCTTCTGCGAGGACAGATCTGCACGTTCACCCCTCCCCCCCAATAGCTAGCAATCCAAAACAGTCCAGTGGAGCCTGAGCGGTGGGTGTTGCCTTCTGACACACTTCCAGTGATGTCAGGGGTGTGTGGCATATGCAAATAAATTATGCTAATGAGTTATGCTAATGAGCTCCTGCACCTCTCTTTCCACGAAATGACCCCTGTCTGTGGCCATTGAAGTCCATGGGCTCAGAGGGGTGTAACTCTGTTTAGGATGACCCTGCGGTCCACTTCTTCGACATGCTGAGTCCTATTATTATAAACCATAGGCCTGTTGGGCAGCTACGTCTCCCAAAGGCACAGGTCACTTTCTTTTAACCGAAACTGCCGACAAATGCTGATAACATTCCCATAGGTATAATAAAGCTAAAATAATAATAAGAAGAAGCAGCAGCAGCCCCAGCAGCAGCTGCTTTTTAGCCTTTTAATCCTGAATGAAACCTATTAAAGGCCATTACAATTTTCCCTGAGAATCTCTCTTCTGTACATGCCTGAAAGAGCCTCCAAGGGCGGGGTCAGGCCTGTAGCTACAGGACATCTCTGGTTCTGGCCCCGTGATTTACCGCCAAGGCCCCGCCAACTTCACATCCAATCCAGGTGCTCCCTTGGGGGGGGGTGCAGGGGTATGCGCAGGTGCCCCCTGACTTATTTAAAGCCTCCCCAAAATTTAAAAATCCTGGCTACAGGCCTGGGCAGGGTTGCCAACTCGGAGTTGGGAAATCCCTGGAGATTTGGGGTGGAGCCTGGGGAGGGTCGCGGAAAGAGTCTCAGCGAGGTATAATGCCCAGAGTCCCCCTTCCAAAGCAGCCATTTTCTCCATAGGAACTGATCTCTTTTGTCTGGAGATCAGTTTTAAGAACTGGAGGTCTCCAGCCACCACCTGGAGATTGGCAGCCCTAGTTGGGAAACACCTGGAGATCTGGGAAATAGAACCTGGAATGGGTGGGGTTTGGGGAGGGACCTCAGCAGGGTGAAATGCCATAGAGTCCTCCCCTCCTAAGCAGCCATTTTCTCCATGGGAACTGGTCTTTTTTTGTCTGGCGATCAGTTGTAATTCCAGGAGATCTCCAGGCATCCCTGAATGTTGGCAACCGTAAGAGACCAGCCTATGGGCACCCCATAACTGAGCAAGGATTAGAACATGTCAGAGCCAGTTTGGTGGAGTGGTTAGAAGCGCAGACTCTAATCTGGGAGAACTGGGTTTGATTCCCCACTCCTCGACATGCAGCTGCTGGTGTGACCTTGGGTCAGTTACAAGTTCTCTCAGAGCTGTTCTCTCAAGAGCAGTTCTCTCAGAGCTCTCTCAGCCCCACCTCCCTCACAGGGTGTCTGTTGTGGGGAGAGGAAGGAGTTTTGGGCTCTACCCTGCTATCTCCATTCTAAGTTTGAAAACAGATCTGGTTCTTTCTTAGCGGCATAACCAGAGAGCAACTGAGATGGTCACGTTGGCACAAATCACACACTCGGCTGGAGATGCCTTTGAAGTTTCCAACAACAATACTTCGTATTTATACAGCAACTAGTAAGGAAAGGCCGTCGTGGCGGTAGACGACGGGCCCTAGTTAGGAAGGAAGGGTGAGTGGAAGGGAGGAATGGAGAAGAGGAGGTAGAGAGAGAGAGACAGAGTTAGATAGGGGGGAAAGAGAGAAAAGGGGGGGAGACGGAGTGGGGTGAATGGTAGTAATTTGGAAAGAAAGGAAGGGAGAAAGCTAGGAAGGAAGGAAGGAAGATGGGTAGAAAGACAGAGATTGAAAGAGAGTGAATGGGACGAAGGATAGTTGAGAAGGAAGAAGGGCAGAGAAAGAGAGGGGGGAAACAGAGTGGGTGAGACAGAGAATGTTGGGAGGGAAGAGAGAGAAAAGGGGGGGACCGGGCCTGGACTTTGGGGGGGGAGCCGGCGGACGGAGGCTCCAGGCCTCGTCCGCCGGCCTGGACTGGGGGGGGGGGGGGGGGGGGGGCCGGCGGACGGAGAAACCAGAGCGTCCT
>NW_015171516.1:692878-711468 GCF_001447785.1 Gekko japonicus
GGACGGAGCACGGCCCGTCCGCCGGGCAGGATGGGGGCTGGAGGGGAGGGAGGCGGCGGACGGGCCGTGCAGGGCCCGTTCGCTGGGCAGGATGGGGGCTGGAGGGGGAAGCCGGTGGACGGAGCCTATCGGCTCCGTTCGTCGCTCGGCTGAAAGCGGCCCTGAGTGGATGTGCGGAAGATGGCCGCTCAGAAGACTCTGGCTCTGATGACTGGCTCCCTCCCCTCCCCGCCCCCCAGCCAATGGCAGGGCAGGTTGGCTGAGGGAGCCAGTCATTGGAGGCAGCTCTTCTGAGTGGCATATCTTCCGCCCATACACTAACGGGGCGCATTTTAGAATTCTGGCACCCAAAACTCCTTTATAATAAAGGAGAGATGTGGAGCTGGAGAGGACGGGGAGGTGAAGAAGCCATGCAAACCCGGTCGCCACACATGCGGCTTCTGCGAGGAGAGCCGGCCTCACGCATTCTACTGCCCGCACAGGGAAAGGAAGGGTTCTCTAGCGGCTCCTCAGCCACGCAAATTAAAATGCTGGGCCAGTACGGAAGGAAACCAAGCCTGACGTCCATAAATTAAGTTCTAAACTGGCAGATGGAAGTCATTATATTTACTTAGAGATACATTTTTCATACAAACAATGCAGTCGCCGCATTCTCACGCCGGCAGGAGCTGGAGAGAAGTCGCCTTCCTGACAGAAATAATGACTTTGAACGCGAGGGAGACTCATCACCTCTCTTCTTTGGTTTCCAGTCACGTTGACGGCACGGGCGGGGGGGGGGGGCATGTTATCGGCTTATTTTCAAAACAAATTCTTCAATCGTTGCTTTCCCCCATTTGTTTTTCTGAGTGGTCTGAGCAGGGAAGGCCTCTGAACCCATTTGCGTATTCACTGGATTCAGATGGAATTCAGTAGGAAGTGAAAAACTATACATCTAGTCAGGGGTCATTTCATAAAAAAAGAGGTGCAGGAGCTCATTCGCATAACTCATTAGCATAACTCATTTGCATATACCACACCCCCTGACATCACCAGAAGTGTGTCAGAAGGCAACACTCACCGCTCAGGCTCCACTGGACTGTTTTGGATTGCTAGCTATTGGGGGGGGGGGAACGGGCAGATCTGCCCTCACAGAGGAGGGAGAGCTTGTACCTGAACAAAACTTGGTCTTAAAGGTGCTACTGGACTGTTCTGGATTGCTAGCTTTGGGGGGGGGGGGAGAACGGGCGGATCTGCCCTCACAGAGGAAGGAGAACTTGTACCTGAAGGCAGGCCGGGCAGGGGGCTCTGCAACTTACCTGGCTGCTTCTTACTCCTCGTGGCCCAGCTGAGGGCTGCTGGGGGCAGGGGGTGGGGCTTGTTGCATGTGCCCGCCCCCTGGGCTCCTTACTGCCGGAGCTCCGCTCCTGTGCGCTCCCACAGGAACTGACCCCTGCTTCTAGGAGGAAGAGTAACATAGCTAAAATATCCAACTTGAGTTTCAGCGAAAAAAGGCGGACGTAGGGTTGCCAGGCCTTTCCTGGCCCCCCGGCAGGGGAAGAGGGGTAGGATTGCCAGATCCAGGTTGGAAAACTCCTGGAGATACAGGGTGGAGTCTGGAGAGGACAGGGACCTCAGTGGGTACAACACCATAGAGTCCACCACAGGCCCATAGCTACAGTGGGGCATCTCAGGGCCCGGCTCCCTGACTTACCGCCAAGGCCTCCTGACTTCACATTCAGCCCAGGGGCTCCCTGGGGGGGTGCAGGGGTGTGGGGGTGCCCCCTGACTTATTTAAAGCCCCCCCAAATTTAAAAAACCCTGGCTACGGGCCTAGTCCACCCTCCAAAGTATCCATCCTCTCCAGAGAAACTGGAGTTTGGTGTAGTGGTTAGGTGCGTGGACTCTAGTGTGGGAGAACCGGGTTTGATTCCCCACTGTTCCACTTGCACCTGGCTGGATGACCTTGGGCAAGCCATAGTTCTGATAAGAGCTGTTCTTGAAAAAGAGCAGTTCCTCTCAAGTGCTCTCTCGGCCTCACCTGCCTCACAGGGTGTCTGTTGTGGGGAGGGGAAGGGAAAGGAAATTGTAAGCCGCTCTGAGACACCTTTGGGTAGTGAAGGGCGGGGTATAAATCCAATCTCTTCTTCTTCAAGAGCAGCTTCTGTCAAGAGCTCGCTCAGCGCCACCTGCATACAGGGTGCCTGTTGTGGGGAGGGGAAGGGAAAGGAGTTTGTAAGCCACTCCGAGACTCCTCCGGGTAGTGAAGAGCGGGAGTATAGATCCAATCTCTTCCTCCTCCTCCTCCTCCTCTGTAGTCTGGAGATGAGCAGTCATTCCGGGGGAATCCCCAGGTCCCACCTGGAGGCTGGCATCCCTACAGAATATGAAGCACATAAATCAGTCAATCAGAAGAGGCCCTTCTGCAGACATGGTAGTATTTTCCCATCCATCTGGTGGCCTAAATTTTGCAGGGGGATACAGCATCAGTAGCCTTCAACTCATTGCATTCAAATCACTTTCAACAGGAAATGAAAACAGATGCAGTTCACAGGAGGAAGGGAAAAACGCACACCATCTTTCCTAACTGGGAGAACATCTTCTTCTGCCCTGCATTTCATTTCCCAGTGTATTCTCTTATTCATATCCATTATAATATTCAGAGCAGTGATATTCCCAGACAAACACCTATTAGACAGCTGTCAGTCTTGGATCTCCTGTGAAAACGGAGACTTGGCAGCTGCTGCAACTGACCAGCAGAACTCGGAATCAGGCATTTATTCTCCCTCACATGCACGCTAGTGGCCTCTGTGTGTATAAACTGCTGTCAGTATGGTGTAGTGGTTAAGTGCGCGGACTCTAATCTGGGAGAACTGGGTTTGATTCCCCCACTCCTCCACTTGCAGCTGCTGGTGTGACCTTGGGTCAGTCACAAGTTTTTTCAACGCTGTCCTTGAAAAAGAGGCGTCTCTGTCAGAGCTCTCTCAGCCCCACCTACCTCACAGGGTGTCTGTGGTGGGGAGGGGGAGGGAAAGGAGACACCTTTGAGTAGTGAAGGGCGGGGTATAAATCCAATCTCCTCCTCTTCCTCCTCCTCTTCTTCTTCTTCTTCGACACAGCCAACTTAAGCCAATCCCTCATGGGGTTTTCAATACAAGAGACGAACAGAGGTGGTTTGCTATTGCCTGCCTCTGCATAGCAACCCTGAGTGTCCCTTGGTGGTCTCTCATCCATGGACTACTTAGCTTCTGAGACCTGGCACAACTAGCTAGCCTGGGCTCTCCAGGTGATGGCAATAACTGTGCGCCATAAAGTTGCAGCCAGCTCATGCTGACCCCATGGGGTTCTCAAGACAGGAGACAAACAGAGGTGGCAGGCCATTGCCAGCCTCTGCATAGCAACTCCGGTCCTCCTTGGTGGACCTCCCATCCAAGTATGAACCAGGGTTGACTCTGGTTAGTTTCTGGGCTATTCAGGCCGCTACATAGTTGGACAGTTGGCCACAAAAAATGGACTTTGCCTGCTTCCGTACAGCAGAAGTCAGTCAAAGTTGCCTCTCAGAGTTATGACATAAGAACACAGGAGAAGCCATGTTGGATCAGACCAATGGCCCATCCAGAACAACACTCTGTGTCACACAGGGGCCAACAGCCAGGGGCCATCAGGAGGTCCACCAGCAGGGCCGGAACTCCAGGAGCCCTCCCACTGTTGCCCCCCCAAGAACCAAGGATACAGAGCATCACTGCCCCAGGCAGAGTGTTCCGTCTTTACCTTGTGGCTAATAGCCACTCATAGACCTCTGCTCTATATGTTTATCCAATCCCCTCTTGATACAGGTCTATTCCTGTAGCTGCCACCACTTCCTGCAGCAGTGAGTTCCACATTGTTAAATACTCTTTCAGTAAAGAATGACTTCCCTTTCTCTGTTCTAAGCCCAGGGGTCGTTTCGTAGAAAAAGAGCTAGGGGAACTCATTAGCATAACTCATTAGCATATGCCACACCCCCTGACATCATAAGGGCCGGCAGTGGACCTGCAAGGCAGGGGTGGGGAGAGGCGGAGAGGAAGCAACTTACCCTCCCTCTTCTCCTGCCTCCTCCTGGCTGAATGAGGGCCGGAAGCGGGGCGGCTGGAAGCAGGGGGCAGAGCTTCGTTGTGTGCCCCGCCCCCCCGCATCTCACCCGGGGGAACGGCGATCCCCCACGATCCCCCCCTGAATCGACCTCTGTCTAAGCCTACTGCTCAGCAATTTCACGGAGTGCCCACAAGTTCTTGTCTTGTGAGAAATGGAGAAAAAGACTTCTCTACCTTCTCTATCCCATGCATAACTTTGTAAACTTCTACCATGTCACCCCTCAGTCGTCGTTTCTCCAAGTGAAAGAACCCTTACCTCTTTAACCTTTCTTCACAGGGAAGGTGTTTCAGCCCCTTAATCATTTTAGTTGCCTTTTTTTTGCACCTTTCCCAGTACTACGATAGCTTTTTTGAGGTGCAGTGACACAGAACTGTATGCAATATTCCGAACGGCCTCTAATACTCGGCGGTATCTGCATACCAAGCTGCTTTTCAAGTTGAGGACTCCCAGCATGGTTCCACCACTCCTGTGGTTGGACAGGGAAGGTCCATCAGATGTGCTCTGTGAGATCTGTGGTCTTCTGGCACACTGGCTGGTAAGGAGTCATTTATTTCAACTTGCTCACTTCAGCAGCTTGGAGCATTAATGGTAACACCTGAGTCTGCAAGAGTTATTTCGGTCCACAGCTGGGTCAGAGAAGCGGCACTCCTGGGACAGAGTTCCATCATACCTGTACAGTTCAGATGCTACAAGCAGCAGATGGCTAACAGGAGATCTCTTTACGCAACTCCTGGCTGCCTTGCTCTCTCTCTGTCCTCTTTGGCAGCCCTGAGCAACTGTGGTTTCCCACCCCTAAAAGACCCAGGATCCCCATGGCAGATGGTGGTGGCATTGGCGAGTCCCAGGGCTCTTTTTGTAGAAAAAGCCCAGCAGGAACTCATTAGCATAATAGGCCACACCCAACAGCAGAAACTCATTAGCATATTAGGCCACACCCCTGACAGCACAGCTCATTAGCACATTAGGCCACACTCCGATGTTACCAGAAGTGTGGTCATCCAGCCACACCCACCTTTTGCTTCTTATTCTGTTTACCTTGTTTGTTGTCAAAACCCAGGGCCTTTTTTTGTAGCAGGAACTCCTTTGCATGTTAGGCCACACACCCCTAATGTAACCAATCCTAATGAGTTTCTGCAGTTGGGTGTGGCCTATTATGCTAATGAGTTCCTGCTGGGCGTGGCCAACTCGGGAGCCAGCCGGAACTCCGTTCCTGTGCGTTCCTGCCCAAAAATAGCCCTGTTGGCGACATGGCAAAGAGAGAAAATGGAGCCTTGCCCACTTTGAGTGCCCAGCCATGGCATTGCTGGGTGAAAAGGGGAAGCCATTTGAGTAACGGCAACCAATAGAGATTGATATTTGAATGCTTCTTCTCCATCATGGGCCGCATCATCAGGTGGAAGCAGGAAAATTTTGAGGCTAAGCCTCTCAGAGAACCATCTTGGTCTGTCCCATCCTGGTCATCCTTTTGGGAAGCTGTACCTAAATCTGCCAGGGATAACTGAGGGAATAGCGCCCCTCCTCCTGGTCATGTGATCATTTTGGCGGGAAAACGCTAGAGGGAGGAGGGCCGCTTCTAGTCTACTAGAAAGATCTGGAAGTCTTTTCCATGGCTAGCTTGCGCACACGTGGTCCCAATGTGGGTCCGCACAGAAGCTACAACGATGAGCCTATTTATGTAATCTCTGCACAACTTAATGTGTCATGCGAATACTTCTCCTATGATTCAGTTCTTTCTGGTGGTTCTAGACTTCTGAAATCCTAATGCATTGATCACTGAATGCCCCATTATTATTATTTTTTGTGATTGTGCTCATTATGTGTAATCTGAGAAAGGTGGATGATAAAGAACACAAATGAATAAATATATAAACGGCATATAAAGCCCCTTCAAGAGTGACACCTTTGAATGGAAGCTACTCAGTTCCTCTTCCGTGTTCCCACTCCTCCACATGCAGCTGCTGGTGTGACCTTGGGTAAGTTACAAGCTCTTTCAGAGCTGTTCTCTCAAGGGCAGTTCTCGAAAGAGCTCTCTCAGCCCCGCCTACCTCACAGGGTGTCTGTTGTGGGGAGGGGAAGGGAAAGGAGATTGTAAGCCACTCTGAGGTTGTGGTCACACGCGCCAGAAAAAATGGGGGGGGAGTGAGGCTATTTCCTCCGGAGAAATTTGACCCGCAGTTGTGCGATCACACAGTCCTTGGAAGCTGCGGGCACAGCCCATCACTGCGTGATCAGACGCAACTGCGGGTGAGTCGGGGTTGTTTGTTTTTTGCTGTTTGTTTCCAGTGCGCTTAAACAAGGAATCGATGAATCGCATCTCCACACTGAGGGCTTCCCATGGAGTTCGCGATGATGCGCATACTGAGAAGGTGGAAAAAACAACGGCACGGAGTTGGGATGGCCTGATCAGACCACCCCGATGCCATGAGAGCGTGCTGGAGCAATCAGACAGGGGAAAGTCCGTCCATGGCCCATTGCAACCCGTTTTCTACCAGATTTTCCCCCGGTGTCTTTTAATTCCGCTTCTGCGGTGGAGCAGAACAGGTTGCCGACAGCTGCGGGGCACTTTCCAGATGTTGTCTGATTGTGCTCTTTAAATCCGCCTGGCATTCACACCTATGGTTGGTCTAATTGTGCGTATGATCGCAGCCTGAGACTCCTTCGGGTAGTGAAGGGTGGGGTATAAATCCAATCTCCTCCTCCTCCTCCTCTTCTTCTCTTCAGTTCTGCAAGTAGTTATGTGCCTCGCCACTGTGATAATCCGATTATGAACCCCTCACTCGCCTTTACCTGGAAGAGATTTGATTGTTCGTGAAGGGTGGGGTATAAATCCAATCTCCTCCTCCTCCTCCTCATCCTCTTCTTCTTCTCTTCAGTTCTGCAAGTAGTTATGTGCCTCGTCATTGTGATAATCCGATTATGAACCCCTCACTCGCCTTTACCTGGAGGAGATTTGATTGTTCGTTTGATTTTGAGTGATTGATAATGGCAAGTAAGAGCTGGAGGTTTAAATTATTTACTCCAACGACCTTTGCAGTTCACCTTTGTAAGCCTCAGACAACTTATGGTGAACAAACGCGTTGAAGGGGTTGACAGTTTCAGATCAATGTTGAACTTGGAGGATACCTGCTGCTTTTCAAATGGCTCATCCACAATTCCGTCTCTGTCAGGCATTCCTTTTGGATCTATTTAAGGCTGGACAGCCAATCAATGCAGAAGAGGGACACATTACCATCTATTGGAAGCAATTGCCTATCCAGTCGTTCGCTGCGTCACTGTTAAATAAGTTCAGCAACCCGCATTCAAATCTGCGCAAACATTTTCACAGCATGTAAACAAAACCTGAGCACCAGTGTACTTCAAAGGAGGCCCCTTGACAGTGAATAAGCATACAGTGTGGGAACGGAAAGTGGTAGGAAAGATGCATGAGAGAGACATTGGCCTGAGGGGTCCAGATGCCTGCGTTTGCATCTGAAATGGAAAGCAGGATTGATAGACACGGGAAATGCCGTTCTTCTAAAAAGAATTAACTGGAGACACACAATATTTTATGCCGAATACGCCGAGCGAGATTTCATTAAATGAAATAGCGAAGACAGATTGGCGTCAGACTTTTGTCAAGATGATCAGAGAATGAAACATCTGGGAAGCTCTTGTAACTTTTTTTTAATAATAATATTTTATTGGTAGTTCAAAAAACATTACAAGAAATTTCAAAAAGTTCAAGAATTCAAAAACAGGTAGGATAGGATATAGTTCACAATTACATGTAAGTAAAATACTTATTTCCATAGATCCATATTCCAATTAGTAAAAAAACAAAGGAAAAATATAACCAAAATTCGGCTTCGGCTGGGAGGGCGGGGTAGAAATGTTATAAATAAATAAATAAATGTGTGTGTTATGTTCTACATACATGTTCATAACTGCACGTTGGGTGGCTAAGTCCTAGGCTTGCCAAGTCCCCGCCGAAACAGCCCCCAATCGCCGGCGGGGATCGGGCTGCCGGGGGGAACCCCACCCCCAAAACGGCCGGATCAGGCCCACGCCCCCAGCGTGATGACGCCACCTGGAAGTGACGTCATCTCACCGGGGGCGTCACCGGGCGGCGCTCTAGCAGTCACCCCAAAACTCTATGGTACCAGAGTTTTTGGGGCAACTGGTAGAGCGTCACCCGGTGACGCCCCCAGCGTGATGACGTCACTTCCGGGTGGCATCACAGCGGCGCTACGAATGTCCAGGGAGGGGACGAGGACTCCCACGCCGCACCACATTAATGACTTGGCAACCCTACCAAGTCCCTCCTGGCAACCAGTGGGGTCAAGGGAGAGAACATACTAGCAGCAGGGAGAGGCCTAGACCACAGCAATGGCATTGTTTCACCATAGAGTTTTTGCTTAAATACTAGAATGAAAATTTCAACAAAATTGATGGAGGTTTTTTTTAAGTGCTTGTTATTAAAATAAGGCTATTTTAGTGACAGAATCGTAAGACTACGGGTTGATGTGCTGAATATTGACCTTGGAATATGCTCTAATACCTGTTCCCTGCCATTTGGGCTTTGAGGTCCTTGCGAGGGCAGCAGCTGGGCCCTTTGGACCTTGTTGGATGGTGCCCTGTCGTTACTGGTTGAGAAGAGGGCCCCCATAACAGTTCAAGCTTCAGGGTCCCAAAAACACAGGTCTTCCACTGGTCTGAGTGTGGGGGACCCCCACCCTCGACGGGCCCGGCAGCCCTATCTGTACATCGGAATGGTCCATTGAGCTCGACTACATATAGAGGTCATCGACTGTTCTTCTGGGGCGCAAAATGCCTTTCTGTGCATTTGTTCTACCATCATGACTCGGCAGAATTCAGAGAACTCTCCTCTGACTGGGCCATTTATCATTCCCGCTTGGGGTTGTGTCTACTCTCCCAGCAGGTATCTGGATGGGGACTGCTGGAAGCGAGGAGGCAGAGCTTATGTTGTGACTCACCCCTCGGAAATAAAATGTTGTGCAGGGGGGACAGGGGAGGGGGAAATCTGGGGACCTGTGTGTTTGGTCTGTCTGTCTGTTCTACAAAATACTGAACAGGAAACATTCTTTCCCCTCATTTTCTTCCTTTCTCCGTTTTCAGTAGGCATTTTAGTTTTTTTCTGGATTTTTCATATTTATGTATACATTATTGAGGTTAACTGGTGTGGTTAGTCCACTCACCATTCGTTAGCAGAGCTGCTTAAATAAAGCTACAAACGCAGGAGCGTCGCTTTACCAGGTTACTCAGCTCACAAAGCTACACAGAGCCACGTTGCAACTTTAGAAGAGAAATACTCCTCTCTTCATTTGAGAAGTACACTTTGGATATGAAAGGGTAGCGACATGATAGAGTGCTAACTTACTAGCTAAAGGATGGATGCAGATGGCAAGAGGCCCATCTGCCTCATGGTGCCAGGAGAGGACTGCATCTCTCTCTCTGGGTACATGCAGGGAGAGAGTTTGTCTTCAAGTGAGTGAGAGAGAAGAAGGGGGAAATGGTCCCTGAGAACACAATGTGCATTTCAAAGTGGCAGGAGAGTAACGACGGGAGGAAAGGTCAGTGTGCCTGTCTAGCTATCTAGCCTCTCTTGCCACTCAGTCTGGAGGCCTGAGACAGGGGACATCGCATCTGGAACTTCCAACATATCTAACAAGCTTTTTTTAAAAAAACCCACCCACATCACTCAGACCGATTTCCCACAGCCGCTGCTCTGTGCGCGCTCCTCTCTTTGCCCCGATGGTACATGTCGATTTCCCACTCGAACCCACGTGGCTGCATTTTGACCCGCGGCTTTGCCCAATTTTGCCCGCGGTTTCGTAATCCTAAAAAAAAAACAGGATCACGAAACCGCGGGGGAAATTGGGCGAAGACGCAGGTCAAAATGCGGCCATGCGGCTTCGAGTGGGAAATTGACACGTACCATCGGGGCAAAGAGAGGAGCGAGCGCAGAGCAGTGGCTGTGGGAAATCGGTCTCAGAGTGAGACCCAGGTTTAAATTCCCATTCAGCCAGAAACACTTCTGCAACGCGTTGCTAATCACCAGCAACTCGATGGCCAGAACTTCCAGTAAGTGGTCAGGGCCTCATTTTCCTTTTTAATCTTTCTCTCGGGATCCTTTCCCCCCACAACCCTCCTACAGGTTGCCAGGCACTGCCTAGCAGCCCTACTTCTCAGGGACCCGCCTCTTATTGGACTTTCCATGAAGACCCATCACCACAGGTGAGACAACGGTTTGTTCCTGTATTGCCATTAGATGCCTACAAAACAGATAGTTTCTATAACAAAAGCAGCCTAATAGTTCAATCTGCTATTGTCACTCAGAAGAATGAACAACAATGCCTTATCAAGCATCCCTTTCAGGATAAGAAACGGAAGACTGATAAGTGTCGTTATCTACCTTAGACTTTTGTAACAAAATCAATCTTTTGTCTCATCCACGGATTAGGCGTACTGAAGAGAAAGACATCCCTCTTTGCCCCTCCTCCCCTTCCCCTGCTTATTCAGGTACAAAATTTCAGTATTTACAAATAAATATTCATAGTCTCAGTTTGTGAGAAAGCCTTCCTTTCACATGATGATGAGAGACTGAATAGCACTCCTTGGCTCTGAGAGCAATTTTTTTTATGAGGCAGAAAAGGCAACATCTCAAAATTTCAGATTGGAGTTTCACCACAGTGGGGCTTGACCCATGCGCTTACACCTTGGCATGTGCTGTTCCATGGACTGAAATGAAGCTATTAACATAACACCAGTGGTTTATCTAGTCCAGCATCCTGTCTCATACAGCGGCCAACCAGTTCTACTGGACAGCCAACAACAGAGCTTCCCCTGAGGACTTCCCCCGATAAGAACATAAGAGACCTGTTGGATCAGACCAATAGTCCATCCAGTCCAGCATCCTGTCTCACACAGTGGCCAACCACTTCCTCTGGAGGGCCAACAACAGGGCTTAGAGGCCAAGGCCTTCCTAAGAACATGAGAAGGGCCCTGCTGGATCAGACCAGTGGTCCATCCAGTCCAGCATCCTGTCTCACACAGTGGCAAACCACTTCCTCTGGAGGGCCAACAACAGGGCATAGAGGCTGAGGCCTTCCCCGATGTTGCCTCCTGGTTCTGGGATTCAGAGGATTCATGCCTCTGAATGTGGAGGTTCCCCTCAGTCAACATGGATAGTAGCAGTTGACAGACTTACCCTCCATGAATCCATCTAACCCCCTTTTAAAGCTGTTTATTCCTGTGGCCATCACTACATCCTCTGGAAGCAAATTCCACCTTTTAAACACTCTCTCTGTAAAGTAGTATTTCCTTATGGCTGCCCTGAACCTACTGCCCATCAGTTTCATTGGAGGCCCTCGAGTTCTGGTATTTTGGGAGAGGGAGAAGAGTTCTCTGTGTCAACTCTCTCCCCCCCATGCATAATGTTATAAACCCTGATCATGTCCCCCCTTAGTTAAACTTGTCCCTTTTCTAAATTGAAAAGTCCCAGACTCTTCAGCCTTTCTCCATAGGGAAGGGGCTCCAACCCTCTAATCATCTTGGTTGCCCTCCTCTGTGCTTTTTCCAGCTCTTGTGTGGCTGCTGTATGCAAAGGGGATGGCTTATGGGTTAAGAACCCATTCAACGTGAAACATGCCTTTCTAAGAATTTCCCCTATAAACTCAGTCTTATAAAACCCACTGAATTCAAGACAGTGCAACAGGAGTTTTGAATCCTTGTCAGAGCACTTCCTCTTCCATGAATTCAGCCACCATTTTGGTTCCCCTGGCAACAAGCAACTGGCCAGGGAGGCTGAACTCTCGAGAGAAGATGGAATCTCACAAGAATTTGAGTACTGGCATGCGTGGCTCGCTGCACTGCTTAAAACGGTCCAAGCCTGGGAATGGGGGAGGAGAATGAACTTCTCTGGCTCTTTGGTGGTGGCAGGAGTTGGCCAAGGAGCTAGCTAAGAACATAAGAGATGCCAATGTTGGATCAGGCCAAAGGCCCATGTAGTCCAACACTCTGTCACACAGTGGCCAGAAATACCAGGTGCCATCAGGAGGTCCACCAATGGGGCCAGGACATAAGACGCCCTCCCACTGTTGACCCCCCCCCAAGCACCAAGATGATGAGAGACTGAATAGCACTCCTTGGCTCTGAGAGAAGTTAGTTGGCAATGGGTGGAATGGAGGGCAGTCCCCTCAAACCCACCACCTGAGGTACCTGCCTCAGGTCACCTCATTATAGAGATGGCCGTTGGTTATGGCTGACCAGACTCCATGTTTCCTCAGAAAGTCATGTGGTAACTAGTTCAACATGAGAGACAGTGGGCTGGATCCAGGCTAAAGTAGCATTTTCCTGCCTCAGGTGCCCTCATTATAGAGCTGGCCCTGAGGTATTGCTGACCAGACTCCAAGTTACCTCAAAGACATGTGGTAACTAGTTCAAACTGAGAGATATTGGGTAGGATCCAGACTAAACTGGCAATTTCCACCAACTCCCCCTTTCCACAGCAGACCCCCATCGTTCCTAGGCTCACCAACCTCCAGGTGGGGCATGGAGACCTCCTAGAATTATAACTGATCTCCAGGCCTCAGGGATCAGTTCCCCTGGGGAAAATGGCTGCTCTGGAGGGTGGACTTTATGGCATTACACCTTGTTGAGGTCTCTCTCGTCCTCCATTTTAACCTGCATCCAATCAGGTTTTAGTTGTTGATGGTGGAAAGGGCCATCAAATTACTCCTGGCTTATGGCAACCTCCGTAGGATTCTTAAGGCAGGGGTGGGGAAAAGATGATGATGAGGAGGAGATAAGATTTATACCCCACCCTTCACTCAGAGTCTCAGAGCAGCTTACAATCTCCTTTCCCTTCCCCTCCACACCACAGACACCCTGTGATGTGGTTGGGGCTGAGAGAGCTCTTCTAAGGACTACTCTTGAGAGAACAGCTCTGAGAGAAATTGGGACTGACCCAAGGTCACACCAGCAGCTGCGTGTGGAGGAGTGGAGAATCAAACCCGGTTCTCCCAGATGAGAGTTCATGATCTTAACCACTACACCAAACTGGCTCTGTGCCATTGACTGTGCGTCGTGACCCTGGACTCCTTTGGAGGCCCCCCTTCCAAGTACTCACCAGGGCCAACCCTCTATTTTCTTTCCACCCAAAGTGCTGTAATTATTGAAATGGTGGCAAGATTTCTGTACCTGGCTTCTAAATGGAGATATATGTATTAGGATTTCATTTTCCTTCTGTTTGTTTTTCTTTCCTCTTATATGCCAATAAAGGTGGTGGTTGTTGCTGTTGCTGTCCCTACGACTCCATTTTCTTTCGTTTGCAGGGTGGAAAAATCCCAGGGTGCCAAGTTAGAATAAGGTGGTGGCAGTGTGGGGGGGGGGCAACATAAATGTCATGTGACTGGGGTCAAAGGGAAGCATGACGTTACCCAGCCAACAAAGCTCTTCATGCGCTGCTGAGATCCAACCCTCGTAATCAATACCTGTCAGCTGCCTGGCTGCTGCTTCATTTTGAAAAAGCTGTACAGCCAAGTAGATCCAAGCAAAACTGAAAAAAAAACAAGAACAAAGTCTCCTTAGGGACAACCACATACTGGACTGACCAAATTAGCATGAAATTCCGTGCAAGTTTTTGAGCTCAGCATGACTCTTTTGTCGGGCCCGACATTACACAATTTAAAAAGATGGCAGGGTAGAAAGGAAAATCCTCAGGCTGCCCTCTGAAGGTCTGATCCGACAGACATCTTTTGCGAGATGGCTTGTAGGCAGTTGCCTCCTTTCTTTTGTTTCTAATCTCTGAGGTAACAGCAGTGCTCGCTGAGAAATCACATCCAGTTAATGCCTTGGATTATTTATTCTCTCGCTGAAATCCAGAAACTTCCGAATCTGTTCAAAAATCATCTCAGGTGCCCCATCAAGAATCACAGTTCCCTTCCAGGCCGAGATACTAGGGTTGCCAAATCGTTCTTACCTCACGGCGGGGGGCTCCCGTTCGGCATCCTCTGTGCGCGCGCATGCGCAAAGCGCGCGCACGTCGCATGCATGTCAGCCGGATGTGATGTGATGACGCCGGGCACGCTGGGGGCAGGAGCACAGCCATTTGAGGGGAAAACTCTATGTTTTCCCCTCAAATGGCTGTGGCCCCGCCCCCAGCGTGCCCGGCGTCATCACATCACATCCGGCTGACGTGCACGCCGGGGTGGGGTTTCCCCCAGCGCCCGATTCCGTGGCGGCGGAAATCAGGCCTCCAAAGCGGGGAGAAATCCGCCCCCCGGGGGGATTTGGCAGCCCTACGAGATACATATAGAACCTATTGTGCCATCTAAAATGGCTGCCGTT
The DNA here is from genome assembly GCF_001447785.1 of Gekko japonicus. Classification (NCBI taxonomy): domain Eukaryota; kingdom Metazoa; phylum Chordata; class Lepidosauria; order Squamata; family Gekkonidae; genus Gekko; species Gekko japonicus. The sequence continues at coordinate 707,336 of NW_015171516.1, forward strand.
ACAAACATACAGAGGTTCAGCATCTACCGTTTCCTTTGTTCTCTAAAACGTTGCCATCTATATAAATAAAAAAGAAAGTCCCCTCACCATATAATCAACGCCCAGGCCAAACCGCTGGACCTAGAGACACCAAATTCGGGGAGAGCGCTCCAACTATGGCATAGGTGCTCACTAAGAAGGGATTTTTAGAAATTCAACCCCTAAGTGGGTCAAAAGGGGGGAAATGTGCTCCCACATTGATTCCTATGCGGCTGATTGGTCAGCTGCAGAGCTCAGTGTTCTGAGGTTAAAAAAAAAACAGTTACAGGGGTCTGTCAGGTGTAGGAGCAGGGCCACGGTATGAATGTTTATGGGGAGATAGTAAAGGACATTTCTAGGAGCCATTTCGATGCCTGCCTCCCGCATGAACCTGAAGAAATGTCCACCACATCACCACTCCCTCACACCAACTCCCCCTTATACCTCACACCTCTCACCTCTTACTGCCCCCAAGAAAGCTCCTGGCAAACGTCAAGCCAGATACACCAATGCTACAAGGAGGAGGCAACTTAGGAATGCGGCAAAGACATTTGCACATAGCACTCCTGCAGTGCACTGAGCTGAAGAGGCCAAGTACCAGCAAGATCACCCTGAGGTGCTCAGAACATAGTCTCCATATGAGCAAAACAATCCAGGAACACAAGTAGAGAGGCCTTCACTTTCGTGGAAGGTGGCAGGAGTGGACTTAACAGACGACTGCTTCTTAAATGGATGGTTCTCTGTGGCCTCCTCGAGAGTGAGCTCATCAAGCAGCCTGGTGATCCCAGCACCTGAGGGCAGAACCACCCATGTGGTCTACAGAGAGGTCCTTCAGTAGAGGGGGGGAAAGTACGTATGTCTCACTTCATTTCTTACACTACAATCTTCTCTGTTGGAATTCCTACAGCAAATGTCACATTTCAAATTTCACATCATCAGTATTATAACTGGATTTACGGAACTTAAATACCATAGCGAAGCATGGGTAGCAGGCTAGTGTGTTTATAAAAGTTGCAACTAGACACAGACACCTCTTTTTCCAAAAAAGTACCCCTGATAAAGGGGATGGAACATCTTCCCCATGAAGAAAGGTTAAAGAGGTTAGGGCTCTTTAGCTTGGAAAAAGGACAGTTGAGGGGTGTCATGATTGAAGTTTACAAAATTATGCATGGGGTAGAGGAGGCAGAGAAAGAAGTACTTTTCTCCCTTTCTCACCCTACAAGAACTTCTGGACACTCAATGAAACTAATGAGCAGCAGGCTTAGAACATAGAACAGAATTCACTGCTGCAGGAAATTGTGGTGGCTACAAGCATAAGGTCAAGAGTTCAGTGGCTAACAGCCATAGATGCAATACTATGTCTGGAACAGTGATGCTGTGTATTCTTGGTGCTTGGGGGGCAACAGTGGGAGGTCTTCTGGAGTTCTGGCCCCACTGGGGGACCTCCTGATGGTACCTGGAGTTTGGCCATTGTTTGACACACTGTTACACTGGGCCACTGGTCTGATCCAAAATGGCTTCTCTTGTGTTCTTCTTGCCCCTACTGACTTCCCCCCAGTATCCAAGGCAAGGAATTTTGAGAAGTCCCTGAATTATCCAGGTCCATTCAGCAGAGACAATCTGGCTCAAAACATCAACCCTGTATTTGCAAGGAGACAACTCCCCCCCCCCCCAAGCAACAGCTTCAGCTATACAAAGGCCCCGGTCACACGGGCCAGATATCGCGGGGGGAAGGCGTGGCTAATTGCCCCGGAGGAAACTAATGCACGACCGCCGGAGCACACGTCCTGGTTGAGGTCCCGTGGTTAGGGGGGAGATGCCGACCAGACGGGTATCCTGCAGCACGGCACAGAAGCCGTGCCGCGCGATCGCAGTAGCAATCGCTCTTTGTGCGCATGCACTGTTGGGCGCTGTTGCGCAACCTGCGGAGACAGGCGCAGGATTCCACGTAAGTCCACTGGAGACGCGATCAGACGCCCACCCGTGGCCCGCGGTTTCTGGAAACTAGTACCTCGTAAGTACAATTTTTTAAATCCGCACCTTCGGCAGGGAGCCACGGGTTCACCATGGGAGCACTGCGCTTCCCAGATGTTGGGGTGTGATCGTGCCCGGAAAATCTGTGGGACTCCCATGCCTCTCCCGCGGCAACTTTGCCGTGTGACTGGGGACAAACACTGGAAAGTGAAACTTCTTGAGCTCCACTCCACTGAAATACATTGCTGCACAGACAAAGTTACAAAGAAAATGCGGAATGGATTTCCCATTAAGGTTTCTGGGCCCAGACAGACTTCTCTGGGACTGGAATTACAACCACCAGAGTGAGATGACAGTCCCTTGGAATAGCAGAAGCATTGTGGGATTGGAATGAGGGTCCCCAGTGTGGAATTCCATTCCTAGAATGCTGCTGCTACTCCCAGGGGCTGTCATTCCACTCTGTGCCCCGTCATTCCAGTCCCAGAGCACAGATTCTATTGCTAGGGACCGACATTCTACTCTGGGGGCTGTCATTCCAGTCCCAGAGCACTGTTTCTATTGCTAGAAACTGTTTCTATTGCTAGAAACAGTCCCAGAGCAGTCCCAGAGTAGTCTATTTGGGTGCAGAGACCTTAATGGGAAAACCCATTCCGTATTTCCTTTGTAACTTTGCAAGCCCAGAAGAGCTTCCTGCCAAAGCAGGCAAAAACAAGGACAAGAGGGAGGGAGCTAGGAACTTTGGCAGCCTCAAGCTTCAAAGGATGAGGACAGGAGGAAGAGGAGGGGAGAAGAAAAGAGCCACAGGCCTGATTAAAGCCATGGATGGGCCGCTTTCGGCCCATGGCCCTTAAGCTTGGCACCCCTTCCCTAAAAGATGTGTTTGTCTGCTTCTCTGCATGGCCTTTCAGAATGTTTCGAAGCACTAATTATTCTGGAAGGCTTATGACAGTGTTTAACATTTTTGTCTTTCCCCTGAGGGTTTAGGTTAAACTGTGTTGTATTGTGGTTTTATGGATGTTCCACCACTGTTATAGCCTCTTCATCTTTTTATTTTATTTTTGAAAAGCATCTACCCACTGTGAGAGCTAGTGTGGTAATAGTGGTTAACAGTGTCGAACTAGTATCTGGCAGACCCGGGTTTGAATCCCCACTCATGCCATGGAAGCCTGCTGGGTGACCTTGGGCGAGTCACATTCTCCCCGCCTGACCCACCTCGCAAGGTTGTTGTGAGGATAAAATGGAGGGAAGGAGAACAGTGTAAGCTACTTTGGGTCCCCAATGGAGAAAAGGGCGAGGTACAAATGGATCAAAGAAATAAAAGAAATACCCTGCCTTTCCCATGCATCGGCAAAATAACAGGCGTCGAATGAAAGGAACCAATAATGCTTAGCTGGGCCCAGACAACATATTTATTGATTTAATTAATTTCTATCCCACCGTCCCCACCAAGGCAGGTTCAGGGCGGCTTACAGAATACATATATATACAGGGCTTTTTTTTTTGTAGAAAAAGCCCAGCAGGAACTCATTAGCATAACAGGCCACACCCAACAGCAGAAACGTATTAGCATGCTGGGCCACACCTCTGACAGCACAGCTCCTTAGCCTATTAGGCCACACCCCCATGTTACCAGAAGTGTGGTCATCCAGCCACGCCCACCTTTTGCTTCTTATTCTGTTTACCTTGTTTGTTGTCAAAACCCAGGGCCTTTTTTTGTAGCAGGAACTCCTTTGCATGTTAGGCCACACACCCCTAATGTAGCCAATCCTAATGAGTTTCTGCTGTTGGGTGTGGCCTATTATGCTAATGAGTTCCTGCTGGGCGTGGCCAACTCAGGAGCCAGCTGGAACTCCGTTCCTGTGCGTTCCTGCCCAAAAATAGCCCTGTATATATATATATGTATACTAGCAGTAAAGCCCGTTGTGGAAATAAATACAACGAGATCTAGAAAGAGGCTCTGGGGTGGTGCTCTGGCTTTGGGCAAACAGTGTCATTTTGCTGTGGTGACCTCAGCAGGGTATAATGACAGAGTCCACTGTTTTCTCCAGAGGAACTGATCTCTGCTCCCTGAAGAGCAGTTGTAATTTTGAGTGATCTGTAGCCCTCACCTGGAGATTGGCAACAATTGTTACCCAGGATGA
>NW_015171516.1:712234-728542 GCF_001447785.1 Gekko japonicus
GTATGAGGTGTGGAATGGAGTGAAGTCCAATCAGCTTCCATATGCAAAAGACCTTGAAGGTTCCATATGCAACTGACATTCCAACTGCCTTGCGGGGAGGGGGGTGAGTTTGAGGTGTGGAATGCAGTGAAGTCCAATCAGCTTCCATATGCAAAAGACCTTGAAATGCTGGGCGGGACTGCACAAAGCAGCCAGTCAACCCAGCCAGCGTCTTCTGACTGACAGTTCAAGCGTCCATACAGTAAAGGAGTGCATTTTAGAACTTTGGCACCCACTATTCAATTATATATAAGGAGAGATATATATTTCAACATCAAAATACGTTAAAACATTAAAATTTACATGAAACCACAGCGTATAAAATCATAAGTGCCAGTAGACATGGTGAGCGATGATGGTATTCTTTCAGCATCCAGGTGGACCCCGACCCCCATAGTTCGGGTTTCTTGCCAGGCTATTAGTTGGTACTGACGTTGGGGCCAGGGCCATGTATTAAGAGGAGGCCCCTAATCAAAGGCCTGGTGGAAGAGGTCCATTTGACAGGCCCTGCGGAACTGTGAAAGGTCCTGCAAGGGCCCTAACAACATCTGGGAGCTCATGCCACCAGTGTGGGGATGTTCTAAAAAGAAACAGCTTTGATCCGTTAAATCTCTATCTGATCTTTTTGACCCAGCGCCAGGCAGATTTCCATCATTAGAAAACTACATTTCCCCCGATCTTGTTAAAGAATTTCTGGATCCCGTTTTGAAAGGAATGGCTTGATGCTGGAGGAGACGTGGAAATCTGCTGCAACGCAGGCGCTACCAAAGGGACTCATCCGTGCATCTGCTTTAACAGTGTTGAATGTCTGCCGTACCAATGACTGAAGCATTGATTGGGACAGCCTTCAAAACATCTTCTCTGCCTTCTAGTTACCCCCTTGCAAATCAGTATTACCTTCCTTCAGCTTTCCAACGGATGCTTCTCTCCCTGAATCTGACAGCTGTACTGGCTGACCTTGATCGGTCTTTCGTTTGACGCCATAGCGCCCACTTTGCGGTCATTAAGCTGAATGATGTTCACTAATTCCTCCGTTGGTCCCATTTGTTTCAAATTGCAAGGCATTAGAAAGTCCATTTTTCTTAAGTCTTTGATGACTACACTCGGTAAAATCGTAATTTTTAAAGAATGTTCCACCTCTACAATCAATTAATATTATTAGGAAAGATAGATGAGATGTTTAAGTTTTCAACTCTAAGCCAAACTTTCATTTAGAACGTTTGATTCCCACTGTCTTAGCATGATAGCTACCAGTGTGGTATCATTAATACTACACATTCATAGGCACCAGAGCCAGGAGGCAACATCAGGGGAAGGCCTCGGCTTCTGTGCCCTGTTGTCGTCTGGCCACTGTGTGCAACAGGAGGCTGGACCACTGGTCTGATCCAGCAGGGCTCTTCTCATGTTCTTAGGAAGGCCTTGGCCTCTATGCCCTGTTGCTGGCCCTCCAGAGGAACTGGTTGGCCACAGTGTGAGACAGGAGGCCGGACTAGATGGACCTTCATTGGTCTGATCCAGCAGGGCTCTTCTCATGTTGTTAGGAAGGCCTCGGCCTCTCTGCCCCTGTTGTTGGCCCTCCAGAGGAACTGGTTGGGCACTGTGTGAGGCAGGATGCTGGACTAGATGGACCACTGGTCTGATCCAGCAGGGCTCTTCTGATGTTCTTATGAAGGCCTCAGCCTTCTGCTATGGTGCCTATCATTGCTTCCCATACTGCCACTGGCTGGGAGCAATATGAATACAAGTAGTGAAGTCAGCCACATTGGAAGTCAATGGTATACAGTCCAGTCCTGGATTAGGAGCAAAGTCTTAACTTGCCCACGTAACTGGAAGGGGGAGCAGGACTTTCATCAGGGCCACTACGGTCAACAAGGGCCTAGCTACAAGGTACCAAATTGAATCCCTGGCCTCACAGCTTTACAAAACCTTAGCCATCAGGGGCTGAAGACCCTCTGCTGGAATACTCAATATGAGGTAGGGTTGCCATTCCCCTGACGGGGGTGGGGGTTTATACACTTTTGGGGGGCCCAATCAGCTGCCACCGAGCTGGCAGGTGGGAGAACTTTGCCCCCAAAGAGCCCCATCCGTGCCAACATGCCTGGCACAAGGACATCACCCAGAGGTGACATCATCACACTGGGCACATTGCAGGGGGGATGCTGTAGCATCTGAGGAAAAACTCTATGGTTACCATAGAGTTTTTCCTCAAACTCTAGAGCAGGAGTGTCAAACATGCGACCCAGGGGCTAGATCAGGCCCCCAGAGGGCTTCCATCAGGCCCATGCTGGAACTGGCCATCTCCTGCTTCCAGTTCCGCTGCTGCTGCTGCTGCATCATAGCCGGCTTCGCCAGTCTCTCTTAATCACTCAGCCATTTCATGTTTTAACTGGGGTCCTAGACTCAGAACTCTGAGCATGAGATTTCTGTGGTGAATGTCAATAAATCAAAAGTAGGTCTGTAGCTTAGATACACACTTGAACAGCACACTCAAGATTGCAGCCACACAGACATTTTGATGCAATAATCCAGAGCAAGAGGTGTCAGTTATCAGACTCTGTTCAATAAACAAAATATTGCAAGAGTGCTAATGTTTGAAGCATGTTTTTATTTTAAGTTTTTTTAAAAAACCCTTTGTGTTTGTGTCCTTTATAAAGTTTATATCTCCACTGCCTGGCATCACATTTTATGACACACATGGCCTGGCCCAATAAGGTCTCTTTTATGTCAGATCTGGCCCTCATAACCAATGAGTTCGACACCCCTGCTCTAGAGCGTCCTAGCAACATGTCCTGCATGATGATATCACTTCCAGTTGATGTCATTGCAGTGCACACACTTTGTACACATGCCACAAAAACTCCAGGGCATGAAGAGGGACTAGGGTTGCCAAGTCGCTTTCTTGCCGCAACGGGGGACTCCCGGCTGGTGGCTGGAGTGCACGCGCGTGCTTTGCGCACGCACGTCACCCGGAAGTGACATGACAACGCCGGGCACGCTGGGGCGGGGCCACGACCATCCGAGGGAAAAACATAGAGTTTTGCCTCGGATGACCGTGGCCCTGTCCCCAGTGTGCCCGGCGTGGTCACGTCACTTCTGGGTGACATGCACGTCGGGGTGGGGTTCCCCCCGGGGCCCGATCCGCCGGTGGCGGGGAACGGGCCTCTGGGACGGGGTTTTCCCCGCCCCCCGGGGGGACTTGGCAACCCTAAGAGGGACCCCCCCACCGGCAGCCTGAAAGGTACCTTCCTACATCCCTGCACTGTTGTGTAATCAATGGGTCTATTTGCAACAATCAGGGAACCAAATGGTAACATTTTAGGACCCTGGACTTACGCCCATTGATACGAAGAGGTTGTGCCGATGCATATTTACACAGGCATCACGAGTAATGTGGAAGGATCCATTTCCAAGCTTGCACTAATGATTGCCTACAGGAGCTTCCCTTCGAAGGTCATGCAATAAAATGAGAGCCGTTTATTACCCAGACAGCTGAATACTGAAGTGATGCAGCCCATGCGTAGGGTCTGTATCCGAAAACAGTAAGCGCCCACTTTATTCATTCTTCCCCCTCCTCCCAAGGATAAGGAAGTTATCGTGCCGGCTATAAATCTTTTCCCGCTTTTCACACAACCAGAATCAGCTGCAGTCCTGGCAAGATGAAGGGGAATGATCCGTTATTGGTGGAGGTGGGGGTGATAGTGAAAAGTACCATCAAATCACAGCTGATTTATGGCAACACCGTACTGTAGGGTTGCCCGATGTGGTCGTTGTGGGCATCGTGGTGCCTGTGAACACTGTTCCTGGTGCCTGCCAAGTGTTTTTAGAAAGTGGGCAGGGCCAGATGGGGCTTTTGCCCAGCAAGGCTTCTGATTGGCCATTGGAAATTTGGTTGGCTGTGCATGTTTTTTAAAAAAGCTTTGCTTTGGTAGCGGCTGCCACCACCAGTGTTCCCTCTAAGCTGAGTTAGTGTGAGCTAGCTCACAGGTTTTTAGCCTCCAGCTCACACATTTTTGTCTTAGCTCAGGAAGGGTGGCTCCAGAGCAAAGTAATTTATGCAGCAGCCAAATCGCTGCTCACAACTTTAATGCTAGTAGCTCACAAAGTAGAATTTTTGCTCACAAGACTCCACAGCTTAGAGGGAACATTGGCCACCACAGCTCAAGGATCTTCTCTGTGTGGACAGAGGTAAGCTGAGGCAGCCATTTTGTGGCAGCCATTTTGTAGTTCAGCCCACCACGCAGTGCCGGAATTCCAAAGGTGCTTGGAGGCTCAAAAGGCCGGGGACCTCTGTCATAGGGTGTGCAAGGCAAGAGACATTCAGAGGTTTGCCATCCTGGACTTCCTTGGTGGTGGTCTCCCATCCAAGAGGTAAACAGGACCATCTCTGCTTAGCTTCTGAGGCCTGATGAAACCCAGCTAGCCTGAGCCACCCAGGTCACAGCAATCCATTGGTGCCTTATTTTAAATTGCCTGAAGTCTGAAAGTACCTTACATGCTGTAAGGAAATGGGGCTTTTCGGGTTCCAAAGCCTCAAGGTCATAGAGGGCCTGGCAGGGGTCATTTCGTACAAAAAGAGGTGCAGGAGCTCATTAGCATGACTCATTAGCATAACTCATTAGCATAGCTTATTTGCATATGCCACACCCCCTGACATCACCGGAAGGGTGTCAGAACGCAACACCCACCGCTCAGGCTCCACTGGACTGTTTTGGATTTGTAGCTATGGGGGGGTGGAACGCGCAGTTCTGTCCTCGCAGAGAAGGGAGAGCTTGTACCTGAACAAAACTTGGTCTTAAAGGTGCCACTGGACTGTTTTGGACCGGGGGGGGGGGCTCTGCAGCTTACCTGGTGGCTTCTTGCTCTGACTGAGGGCTGCTGGGAGCAGGGGGTGGGGCTTGTTGCCTGTGCCCGCCCCCTGGGCTCTTTACTGCCGGAGCTCCGCTCCTGTGCGCTCCTGCAGGAAATGACCCCTGGGGCCTGGCAACAGAAATAATTTTAGCATTTGCCATCAAATGCAATCCATTTCCCCCCCCCTTACCTGAAAGTGGGGCCAGGGCGATGATGGCGTGGGTCAGATCTACCTAGGGTTGCCAGCTCAAGGTTGGAAAACGCCTGGAGTTTTGGGGGGTGGAGCCTGAGGAGGGTGGGGTTTGGGGAGGGGAGGGACTTCGGTGGGGTAGAACGCCATTGCGTCCACCTTCCGGAGTGCCCATTTTCTCCAGGGGGACTGATCTCTGGTGCCTGGAGATCTGCTGTAATCCCAGGAGGTCTCCAGTCACCCTCTGGAGGTTCCCAAATAGACAGATTCCACTAGTAGAAAACACCATCAAAGGTTGCCAAAACAATATATTAAACAATTATAAAGTTGGTGGCGTCACAACAACAACATGAGTGCATACGGTAACGATAATAAGGCATAAGAGACGATGTTTCCTCCTTGGAAGATGTCCGTGTAATCAGTGTAACTTGACTGGAGGAGTCCACCTAGTCATAACATTTTCCAAACAGCCTTTGCAAAGACGCCCGTTCAAGATACTTGGAAGATACACGGAAGCTGCTGCGCGGCTGCATTTTGCCCCAGAGCTTCGCACGATTTTCCCCGCGTCTACTCAATCCTGCTTTTTGAGGATTGAGTGGACGCGGGGGAAATCGTGCGAAGCTGCGGGGCAAAATGCGGCCACGCAGCAGCTTGTGTGAAATTGACACGTCCCATCGGTGCAAAAGGGAGGAGTGAGCGCAGAGCAGCGCTTGTGGGAAATCACCCTTGGTCTTTCCCTTACAATAATCCAAAATATGGGCTATGACAAAGATATATATATATATCCAATTTAACATTCCTCATGCAAATCTTCTCCTTACAGCTTCACAGCTACTATATCCATCATTCTTATTATTCCTCATTTACTCTTATATTCTCAGTACTTAAGTTTTAGCCAGTCATAAAACACCCCTCACGGTCCCATAAATTCTTCTTCTATTCCTCCTTTTAATATATTTGTCAATCTGTCCATTTCAGCACAATCCATAATCTTCATTATTAACTCATACAGCGTTGGGATCTTCAATGTCCTCCATGTCATTGCAAATAAGATTCTGGCTGGTGTTGTAACATGTAAAATAGAGTATCTATGGTTCTTATCTAAGTCATCTGGCTAACAGTTTAACAGAAATATCTCTGGCTTAAAAGGTATTCTAATACTCAACACTGGCCCTGGTCACACTGGGGGAAAAGGTGTGGCTGAAGTGCAGCTTTTTTGAGCCGCATCAAAAGAGAAGCGCGGCAGCGGGATCAGACAGATCCCCCGAGCCGCCGCGCAGTTGCTCCCTGGCATGATCAGATGCCAGGGGGAAGCCACGGATCGGTGAGCGAGGCAGCCCGCTGTGGATGTGCACCTGCGCAGTTTGGCCGGGGCCCTCGCATGCTGCCGGAGATGGGCGCACTGGCGATCACACGGCCGGCCCTGCTGCGGATTTTCAGGTAAGTAGTAGTGTTTTGTATGTGGGGGGGTTATCTGCATCTTCGGCCGGAAGAGACAGATCGGGGACGGGTGAGCACCACTTCTCAGATGTTGTGGTGTGATCGCGCCTGTTTGATGCGCCCCTGATCCATCCCTCTAGCGGATCAAAGCCTCCCGTGTGACCGGGGCCACTGACTGTAAGAAAGTAAGTACTCCAGTATTTATGAACCTTTTTACATTTCCACCACATATGATAGTATGATCCAACATGATTGTTACATTTCCAACACCTATTACTCATGTTTTTGTACATTTTAGCTAACCTATCTGGGGTTAGATGCCATCTTGTGGGGAGGGCGGGGTATAAATGCAATTAAATAAATAAATAAATTAACGTTTTATACAAATTTTCTTTAAATGCAACCGATTTAGTCAACTTAATATTCACTTTCCATATTTTACTCCATTGTAACAGATCTATATGATAACTGACATTTTGCATCCATCTGATCATACATTCTTTAACTGTTTCATCCTGCGTTTTCAATAGCATCAACATACCATACATTTTCTTAATAAGTTTCTCTCTTGAAATACATAATATTTTTTCAAATGCACCTTGTTCTAAATAGAATCTATCTGTCTGTTTGTCTTTACCATATCTAGATTCCACTTGTACTCTAGTCCACCAATCTAGGTTTATTTCCCTTTTCTTTAATTCTTCCTGAGATTTTAAATCACTTCCATCATCTAACAATTCTGCATATCTAATGCAGCATTGAGGGAGATCAAAAAGAGGCAGATCAAGATCGACTCACATTCTAGCTCAGGGGTGTCAAACATACGGCCTGTGGGCTGGAAGTGGCCCCTGCAGGGCTGGTATTCGGCCCACAAGAAATTGGCTCACCAAGCCTGTCTTCCTTCCAGTGGCTGAGATTTCCTTTTTCTCCTTTGGGGATGTTAGATACGAGACTCGAGGCAGCAGGTGAACAGTGATAACAGCTTTATTGAATACAAAGTCAGAAGAACCAGAACGAGACAAACAACAGAGCAACAGGCTCCTTTTTAAACAGTCCGGGCTTGGCAAGCCACGCCCACAAGTCAGATAACATTCAATCATATTCAGTACATAAAGACCAATCAGTTTGCTTCCCTCCAGAACTTCCCTTGTTCTGATAGGTCGGTTTACAATACCTTGCTTAGACACAAGCTCAATACATTCATACATTCTGTTCCATACATAACAGGGGAGAAAAGGAGGGGGGAAGGAAAGAGAGAGAGCGCCTGCATGCACCAGAGAAAGGCTTCCCCAATCACTCTCTCCTGCTTTGTCCTCCAAGGCTGCTGCTGTGTCTCCAAGCTTCTGTTCCCTCCATTGGCTGAGACCTCCTCCACCTCCTCCTCCTCCTTTGGAGAGGGAGGGAGGGAAGGGGAAGGAAAGAGATAGTATGCGAGAAATAGTCCTGTGGCACTTTGAAGACCAGCAAAGTTTTATTCCAGGCAGGGGTCATTTCCTGCGGGAGTGCACAGGAGTGGAGCTCCGGCAGTAAGGAGCCCAGGGGGGCGGGCACATGCAACAAGCCCCGCCCCCTGCTCCCAGCAGCCCTCAGCCAGAGCAAGAAGCATCCAGGTAAGTTGCAGAGCCCCCACCCCCGGCCCCCTGGTCCAAAACAGTCTATAAGAACATAAGAACATAAGAGATGCCAATGTTGGATCAGGCCAAAGGCCCATCCAGTCCAACACTCTGTATCACACAGTGGCCAGAAATACCAGTGCCATCAGGAGGTCCACCAGTGGGGCCAGGACATTAGAAGCCCTCCCACTGTTGACCCCCCCAAGCACCAAGATGACAGAGCATCACTTGCCCCAGAGTCCCTATCTATACCTTGTGGCTAATAGCCACTGATGGACCTCTGCTCCATATGCTTATCTAATTCCCTTTTGAAGCCGTCCATGCTTGTAGCCACCACCACCTCCTGTGGCAGTGAATTCCAAGTGTTAATCACTCTTTGGGTGAAGAAGGACGTCCTAAACAATCCAGTGGAGCCTGAGTGTTGCCTTCTGACACACTTCTGGTGATGTCAGGGGGTGTGGCATATGCAAATAAGCTATGCTAATAAGTTATGCTAATGAGCTCCTGCACCTCTTTTTCTACGAAATGACCCGTGATTCGAGGTATAGCTTTTGTGTGCTTGTTCACTTCTTCAGAGAGAGGGAGGGAGGGATTGGTAAAGGGAGATTCTTCTGAAAAGCACAATTTACGTTAAGATTGACTGACTTTGCTGTTTACTTTGAGATGTGATCACACATAGGCATGTTAAAAGGAGAAGGTGGGCAGGATTTAAAGGGAAATTATTTTGGCTTATTCCAAGAAGTTTTTAAAATCAGATTTCTCCGTGCCTATCTGGGATAAGTGTTTAAAAATACATTTATGGTTCCATATATTCCCACATCTCCCTCCGCACTTAAAATATCTTTACAGTTTCCTAGCTCATTGCAGCACAATTATGCTTAGGTAGACTGAATGCTCTGCTCACAGCAAACTGAAGGGGCAATTTGCTAATATTCTCTGGACACTTCTGTCGTTGCACCTCTGGCATGATTTGAGACCACTGGCCGTATTTGCAATTCTGTGACCAATGGCCCTCATTGCAAGAATTTTGGGTTTCTTTCCCCCATTTTGAGCAAGTTTCAACATGCCATTGAACCACAGCTAATTTCTTTTTTTGCTGGCTGACACCAGACCTGTCCTTATGCAATCTGTGGCCAAATGCTCATCTTTTATTTTATCTTTTTACTAATGGCATAATTTTCCTTAATCATCATTCTGTAACTACTATTGACCATTTGTACTGTGATTTTACTGTAATGGCTCAAGACCTCCAGCTGAAGGAGCTTATTGTTAAAAAAAGGAAAGGATGCCTGGTGCCTGGTGCCTAGTGCCGGGTAGAAAGCAATGGAAAAAGAAAAGAGAAAGGAAGAAAGGTGGGGAGAGGGAGAGAGACTGGATTTATACCCCACCCTTCACTACCAGAAAGAGTCTCAGAGTGACTTATGATTGCCTTTCCCTTTCCCTTCCCACAACTGCCACCCTGTGAGGTGGGTGGGACTGAGAGAGCTCTTTCCAGAACTGCTCATGAGATAACAGCTCTGAAACAACTTGTGACTGACCCAAGGTCACACCAGCAGCTGCACATAGAGGAGCGGGAAATCAAACCCAGTTCTCCCAGATTAGAGTCCGCTCTCTTAACTACTACCCCAAACTGACATAAATGATAACACATTTGATTCTGGTTTAGACTTTGGGAAGAGGGTGTCTTCAGATATAGTATAAAACCAGAGGCTATCTAGAGTCAATGCGTACTTATGAGAGAAGGTGTGTTAATCAGTGGCATGCATGAGAACACATCAAAGCTCATGTGAATCTCTGGAGGAGTCACATTCTTCAGATTTTCTTTCCCCCCCAGTGTGACGCAGTCAAAACATCTGGACTTCCATTGTCCATTAAAACCATTCTGCTGATGGAATGCATGTGGTCACCATAAAGTGCATTATGTATTCAAAAATTCTATATAAAGAGGAAGTACTTACAAAGAGAAGAAACCATTCCTAGCCCCAAGGGAGAACTAGCAGGCAAAAATAACCATGGAAAAGAGCCCCAGCCTCCCAGTGCCTCACACCTGATTCTCTCAGGGTTGGGTCTTTTGGACCATGATAAAGGTAAAGGTTCCCTTGCTCGAAAGCCAGTCGAATCTGACTCTAGGGTTGTGGTGCTCATCTCCGTTTCAAAGCCGAAGAGCCAGCGCTGTCCGAAGACGTTTCCATGGTCATGTGGCCGGCATGACTAAACACCAAGGCACACGGAACGCTGTTACCTTCCCACCGAGGCGGTACCTATTTATCTACTTGCAATTTCTTGCTTTTGAACGGCTAGGTTGGCAGGAGCCCATGGTACTGGTGGCCATTGTTCCCTCTAAGCTGAGTTAGTGTGAACTAGCTCACAGTTTTTTAGCCTCCGGCTCACCCATTTTTATCTTAGCTCAGGAAGGAGGGCTCCAGAGCAAACGAATTTATGCAGTAGCCAAATTGCTCACTCACAACTTTCATGCCAGTAGCCCAGAAAGTAGAATTTTTGTTCACAAAACTCCACAGCTTAGAGGGAGCGTTACTGGTAGGTTTCCCTTGCTTGAGGCTGAGGTGCCTCACAGATATCAGCACGCACGCACGCACATGGATTTTTCCCAGTGCTCTGAATGGCCATTCTGCCCCTGTCCAGCCCAGAGACCAACAAATTGATAGCTCCAGGGGTCATTTCGTGCAGGAGCGCACAGGAGCGGAGCTCCAGCAGTAAAGAGCCCAGGGGGCGGGCACATGCAAGAAGCCCCGCCCCCTGCTCCCGGCAGCCCCGGGCCACGAGGAGCAAGAAGCAGCCAGGTAAGTTGCAGTGGGTGTTGCCTTCTGACACACTTCCGGTGACGTCAGGGGGTGTGGCATATGCAAATAAGTTATGCAAATGGGTTATGCTAATGAGCTCCTGGACCTCTTTTTCCACTAAGGAATATGGGCACAGCCATCCGTTGGTGTGGAAACCGTTTTCCTACCTAGCTGCAATGGCAAGTTCAGTATTTCAACAAGGAACAATACTCTCAGACGCAAATTCAGGGTTCTCCAGCATGATGCCTGTGGGTGCCATGTTGCCCGCAAACCCATTTCTCAGTGCCCACCGAGTGTTTTTAGAAAGTGGGTGGGCTCAGGTGGGGATTTTGCCCAGCAAGGCTTCTGATTGGCCATTGGAGATTTGATTGGCGATGCAGATTTGTAACGATATTGTTTTGGCCGCAGCTGCCACCACAGCAGAAGGGGCTTCGCAGCATGACTGAAGGTAAGATGCAGCAGCCATTTTGTGGCCGGCTTCACCACCTGTGGCAGCCATTTTGTGGGCGGCCACTTTGTGGCGGCACTCACAGCATTGTGTCAGTATTCCAAAGGTGCCCACTGATGCAAAAACTTTTGGGGACCCCTGTGCTTAACTGGTGATACATCATTTGATATATCTGTATCCTGTCATTTCTAGAGGGAATGCCTTGGTATTCTGCCCCCTTAGATGGACTCATTACTGGTTTGGGATGGTTTTAAGGTGTCCATGTTACACTGGATCAGGAGCTGTTTATCCTATTTCGACAGGTGACGGAACCCCTTTGAAACCTTGTGATGAGAAGGAACGCACAGGAACGGAGTTCCAGCTGGATCCCGAGTTGGCCACGCCCAGAAGGAACTCATTAGCATAATAGCCACACCCAACAGCAGAAACTCATTAGGATTGGCTACATTAGGGGTGTGTGGCCTAACATGCAAAGGAGTTCCTGCTACAAAAAAGGCCCTGGGTTTTGACACCAAACAAGGTAAACAGAATAAGAAGCAAAAGGTGGGTGTGGCTGGATGAGCACCCCCACCTTTAGAAGATTTGGGTTGTGGCCTAATATGCTAATGAGTTCCTGCTGTTGGGTGTGGCCTATTATGCTAATGAGTTCCTGCTGGGCTTTTTCTACAAAAAGAGCCCTGGTGGGCATCAAAGATTTCAAATATTCTCAGTATTCAAGGAATTTTCAGTGAGTGTGGGTCATAAGCTTGTGTTGGTTCAAGCTCCTGAAATTTTGTTTGAAGTTTACTCTTATGAAAGGAAGTGATGGAGCAGGATGCCTTCAAGATTTTGAAACAATTCTCTCCTCTTTATATTATCCTTACGTTAGTCAGTACTCTCGGAAAAGGACAGGAGATCAATCATCCACGGCAGAAAAAGCGAAGGTCGTTTTTTGTGTACTGATTACTTCTGTCTTTTTGTTACTTGCTCAAAATAACGTCCCGTCCTTCAATTTTCAAATTGTCTTTATCATCTCCAAAAATGCTGCTAGTATCAGAAATGCACTTGGAAATTTGGATGGAATGAAAACAAGTTTTTGAATGCACAGTTTTTGGCAGACAGATGAAGGTGGGGTTTTTTTTAAGCAACCTGTTAAACAAATTAGTTGGGACGTTTGCATGGTTAGGTACTTGGCATATCCATTGTTTACTGTGATGTCACTGTACCCTCATTCCACTTAGAGACCTTGGCCCCGGTCACATGGGAGGATTTGCCCCGCAAAACGGACAGGTTGGGGGTGGATTAAACCAGCACGATCAGATGCCAACATCTGGCAAGCGTCGCGCCCCCACCCCCAACCCGTTCCTTCCGGCCGAAAACACGCATTTAAAAGATACCTACAAAACACTAATACCTACTTGGAAACGTGCAGCACGAGTGGGCATGTGATCGCTGACGCGCCGTATCCCGTGGTATGCGAGGCCCTGCCACACTGCGCATGTGCACAGCTGCACAGCTGCCTCACCTCGCCCTTCGTCCCATCGCTTCCCCCTTGGCATGTGATCGTGCTGGGGAGAAAATGCGGCGTGGCTCGGGGGATCTGTCTGATCCTGATGCTGCACTTCAATTTGCTGCGGCTCTAAAAAGCCGCACTTCTGCCTAAGCTAAGTATTGGAAGGTCCACTTAGACTAAACAAATGCATCTAGCTTGGGGGTTGTTGGTCCCTATTTCTCCAAAAAGGGGTTGCGCTGGCTCAGTGGTTAAGATGCTGAACTGCAGACCGGAAGGTCGGTAGTTCAGCAGTTTGAGACCCGAGTACCACATGACGGAGTGAGCTCCCATTTCTGGCCCCAGATCCTGCCAACCTAGAAGAGAAGAGATTGGATTTATACCCCGCCCTTCACTACCCAAAGGTGTCTCAGAGCGGCTTACAAACTCCTTTCCCTTCCCCTCCCCACAACAGACACCCTGTGAGGTATGTGGCACTGAGAGAGCTCTTTCCAGAACTGTCCTTGAGAGAACAGCTCTGACAGAACTATGGCTTTCCCAAGGTCATCCAGCAGCTGCAAGTGGAGGAGTGGGGAATCAAACCCAGTTCTCCCAGATTAGAGTTCGCGCACTTCGAAAGCAAGAAACTCCAAGTAGATAAATAGGTACTGCTTCGGTGGGAATGTAACAGTGTTCCGTGCTCCATGGCGTCTAGTCATACTGGCCACATGACCACAGAAATGTCTTCGGACAGTGCTGGCTCTTCGGCTTGGAAACAGAGATGAGCACCACACCCTAGAGTTGGATTTGACTGGCTTTCGAGCAAGGGAAACCTTTACCTTTACTATTTCTTCCAAGGTCCAGCGTGGAATACGTTAACTGGGAGTCTTTTTTGAAAACCAGGCCTGGCTATGGTAAAAAGATGGAGCAGGGAAACGAAGCAGGAGTGAGTGTCTTCTAGAAGATTCCTAAAGGGGGAAGCATTTGATTGGTTGAATTGTGTCACCTGATTCTGTAGGCCAAAGCCTATAATTGGGTACAGGGGTTTAGGGTGGCACCAGCCTCTCTGTTCTGTTTGCCCTTTACCTAACTACTCGATGTTTGTACCTGATGCTCAAGCTAGTGCGCTAGATCGTGTTGCAGTTTGAATTATTCTTCTGCTTCCTGTTATCAGATTGCTCACAGAAGGTCTACCATCTTCACTTCAGGTGTCCCAGGTGTTATGCAGTGAGTTAGCATTGTTATTTTTGTCACTCTTGGACCTGACGGAGAACGTACTAGGATTTTAACTATTTTGCTTTCTTAGCTTTCAGAAATATAACATCTTTATATGATATTTGGTTTGGTTAGTGTGTGAGCGGGAATTGCCTTGGAACCCGTTCGGGTGAGTGTCCGCTCATTATCACAGGGAGCCCCACACGGTGGCGATCGGGAGCCGCGCGGGGTCTTGCACTGCCCGTTGCCTATTTTAAGATTATAGCAGTTCTAGTCTGCTCAGGATATGAACTGCTCTGCTAAGTAAGGGGGGGCCTGCTGCTCCTGGTTAAGCCCCCCCTCCTCTGCCTTCTCTTATGTTCTTATCTCTATAAGGCTGGCACCCCTAGAGCTACCTGAGGGCCAGGCACCACCAGAAGTCCACGTGAAGCAGAATGCAAGCACAGCGGGGGGTTGTGACAAGAGAGGCAGTCCTTCCTTGTCTAAAGGCCTGATGACCACTGGTGGAAGGCTTCGAGAAGAGTAGGCCAAGGAGATGTAGAAGGAACAGCCATTTGTCCCATTCCTTCTGAGATTTAAGATGGGGTTCCCAGCGTCATGATGGCAAATTCCTGGAGATTTGGGGGGCGGATTCTGAGGAGGTTGGGGTTTGGGGAGGAAAAAGACTTCAGCGGGGAATAATGACATGAAGTCCACCTTCTAGAGCAGCCATTTTCTCCCGGGGGACTGATCTCTGTCGCCTGGAGATCAGCTGAAATCCCAAGAGATCTCCAGCTTGAAATGGGACCAGAAGTAAGTTCTTTTTTAAAAAAAATTAAATAATTAAATTATAAATTAACCTGAAAAAATTAAAAAATATTCCATTCAGCTTCATGTTGCTTTTCATTGAAAATACCGTGGGTTATCTTCCAGGATTATTTGGAGACACATAAATATGAAGTTAAGCACTGGGTTGCTCCTAATAGAACATTGAATTGTAGCAAGAGGCTGACACCTTTCAATACAATAAGATTATTCCTGAGGAAGACTGGGACGAAATGAGTTTATATCCGGATGCTCATTGAGAATGATGGACCTGTAATATTGCAAAGTTTTTTTATATAATATAATATGATTCTTACTAAATGTTTTTGTCATTTATATCACAGTGTTTGTTTGCTTGTTGCATTTCCGATATGGATACCTGTGATCCCTTCTTGGTTTTTACTACCTGGGGGTTGGCGAACCTGAGTTCAGACTGCCTGCTTCCCAGCTCAGGGGGAGATCTCACTGAAAGCAAATTGTGGTATATTTGCCCCCCCCCTCAAATGGGCACCGCTGATCTAAGTTATCAAGCAGCCCATGGCCAGAATTGAATTTGTGTGCTGTGGTCTCCTCGAGAGCAAGGGCAATGTCCCTGCCGGTGAACCACGGTGGCCGTTCACAGAAGGCACAGCATTTCCCAAAAGAGGAGGTTGGCTGGTTGAACATCCTGTCAACCCTGCTATAAATAAATGATATCGCTGTGAATTATTGCTAGGCAATTTAAAAGCTGAATGCCTGGCTCGTTTGGAGACAGGTCCATTTAGAAACTCTGGAGCACCAGGAGGCCTCAGAGGAGCCCGCGGTTCCAATGAGCAGACCCCAGAATTGCACAGAGACCGTCTGGGAAAAACAGGGAGGGAGGAGAGAAGAGAGAACTTAAGGTTAGGACGCTCTGATCTTTTAAGACATGGTGTGCGAAAGCTGGCGGGCGCCTTGGGTGAAACATTCCACCACTCCAGTTTTCGATCTACTACTTTTAAAAAATAGGGTTGCCAACCTCCAGTTGGCACCTGGAGATCTCCTGCTGTTACAATTGATCTCCAGATGGACAAGATCAGTTCCCCTGGAGAGAATGTCTGCTTTCAATGGTGGACTCTATGGTTTTCTACCCTGTTAATGTCTCGCCCCTCCCCAAACCCCGCTTTCTCCAGGCTCCACCCCCAAATCTCCAGGTATTTCCCAATCCAGCGCTGGCAACCCTATTTAAAAATCATGTTATAGGCTTATTTATTTATTATTAATTTATTAACAAGGCCTTTACCCGCCTTTCTGCCCCCATCAGGCCACTGATTTATTTTTAAATCTTATTCCAAGACACTGAAAGGCTGGACAACACATCCAATTACCATGTCAGATTACACAGGGAAGCCATTGAAATTCATAAACATAAAGAAGAAGAAGAAATTGAATTTAAACCCCGCCCTTCAGTACCCAAAGGTGTC
>NW_015171516.1:728910-750882 GCF_001447785.1 Gekko japonicus
GGACCTCCTGATGGCACCTGGTATTTCTGGCCACTGTGTGACACAGAGTGTTGGACTGGATGGGCCTTTGGCCTGATCCAACATTGGCATCTCTTATGTTCTTACGTTCTTATGTTAACCTCCTCAGGAAAGCGCCCCCATTAGCATGTCACAGCCTGGGGAACCCCTACAAGATAATGACTCAGCCCTACCCCACCTTCCTGAGTAGATTTAAATTACCTGCCTACCATTTTTCTTCTCACCTTGACACATAGAGTACTCCATCTTTCTGTGTTATACCTCTGAAGATGCCAGTCACAGCTGCTGGCGAAATGTCAGGTCCTACAATGCCAAGATCACGGCCATACAACCCGGAAAATCTACAACTACTAAGGGTTTATTGTTACATGTATAATGGAGATAAAATGTAAGCGACCACTCTTAGATATTGATTTGCAAAAGTTACACCCTACCCAACCTCATATCTGTTCACCTGCCATGCTCAGCCTCTCTAACCATTTAGGCAAGATGCCCCAATATTTTTACGATCTCGACATCCCTCTTCACCGCAAAGCTTTTCTTCTGGCCAGGGTTAACGCATTTCCCTCTAGAATACTCTATGGCAGATAGCATCAGATCCCAAGAACGGCCGTGCCCCTGCGGTCTTAACTCCCTGGACACGATTGAGCATATCATTGTCGAATGCCCCCTGCATGAGCTCCCTCGCAGAAAATTCCTTCTAACTTGGCCTCATCCTAAACGTTATTTGAGTAACAAGTTAAAATGTCAACTTCTCTTGAATGATTCGATCCCTGAGATCACTAATGATGTTGCCAAGTTTCTTACCAAAGGTACAAAATTTTAGATAGTACTATTTGGATTGTTCTCAATTTGTATGGAATCTTAGATTTTAATTTTATGATACAATGTTTTATATACCTTATGACTAATGATAGGCCAAAAAAGGTCAATGAATGAATGAATGATAACATGTAAGCCATATGTGTTTTATGGGTGGTCGGAAGCAGAAAGAAGCTGGGGGGGGGGATTGGTATATGCAGGGGTCATTTCGTAGAAAAAGAGGTGCAGGAGCTCTTTAGCATAACTCATTAGCATAACTCATTTGCATATGCCACACACCCCTGCCATCACCGGAAGTGTGTCAGAAGGCAACACCCACCGCTCAGGCTCCACTGGACTGTTTTGGATTGCTAGCTATTGGGGGGGGGACTTGCAGATCTGTCCTCACAGAGGAGGGAGAGCTTGTACCTGAATAAAACTTGGTCTTAAAGGTGCCACTGGACTGTTTTGGACCAGGGGGGGCGGGGAGGA
Source organism: Gekko japonicus (assembly GCF_001447785.1). Lineage (NCBI taxonomy): Eukaryota > Metazoa > Chordata > Lepidosauria > Squamata > Gekkonidae > Gekko > Gekko japonicus. The sequence goes on from NW_015171516.1 coordinate 730,222, forward strand.
GGGTCTGCAACTTACCTGGCTGCTTCTTACTCTGACTGAGGGCTGCTGGGAGCAGTGGGTGGGGCTTGTTGCATGTGCCCACCCCCTGGGCTCCTTACTGACGGAGCTCCGCTCCTGTGCGCTTCTGCAGGAAATGACCCCTGGATATATGGCATTCCTTTGTGGTTCCTGTATTTCTTGGGAACTTGGTGGCTTCTCGCTTTCTCCCATGGTGATTGTATCATGCTTTGTTTGGCTTTACAAAGTGCCAGTCCACTTAGCACATCATGCTCACGCTTCTGAGTGGTTCGGAATTAATCTTCAAGTGTCCTAATTGACACCTGGCAAATTTTCAAGAATGGGGGATGGCCGGGCTCGTTCTGCCGTGCGATTTCGTGAGAGCGGCACAATGATTAAAATTGTCATCAGAGAGAGGGCATGACTTCCCCGCTGCCATGCCTGGTGTTATTTTATGGAAAACTGGGGACATATGTTCACCTGGTTATAGCTGGCTGCGCTTCAAAGGCAATTTGGGGGTCACTTTATGCCTTCCCATAAAATATATTGCCGGGCAATTGCAAGACAGCAGTGATGCAGCCGTGAAAGCTGACGCCAGTTACATAAACTGCCCATCAAATTGTAGCGGACAGGTTACTCAGAAGAAAGGTAAGCATTTTACCTGACCAAATGTTCCAGGAGAGAGGCGCCAGGCTGGTTTTCCATAGAGGACTTCTGTCTCCATTTGTACTGTGTTCTGCCACTTCAGACCATCATAGTTACCTCACCTGAATTTATTCAAGTAGATCCAGTTCACATTCAGGTTGCAATCAAAAGGCGAGAGAGAAGCCTAATCTAAAGAGTGCTTTCTTTATCACAAATGGCCAGCTAATATGTCATCATGTGCATAGGAGTACAAGGACATTGTATCTACAGGAGAGACCTGCAGAGACATTTGTCTCCATGGAAGGCCATGTGTAGGAAGGGAGAGGACAAAGGGAGAGAGAGTGGAGAGGTCAGAGGGCAGCTCCCAGGTTAAGACAAAGAGAGGCATCTAATTCAAGAAGGAAACACCTATACACAGCCCCTGTCCAGGCATGCTCCAGCAAGAGGAGGAGGAGGAGGAGGAGGAGGAGGAGGAGGAGGATGGATTTATACCCCACCCTTCACTTGGAGTTCCAAAGCGGCTTACAAACTCCTTCCCCTTCCCCTCCCCACAACAGACACCCTGTGAGGTGGGTGGGGCTGAGAGAGCTCTTGACAGAAACTGCTCTTTTTCAAGAACAGCTCTGAGAGAACTTGTGACTGACCCACGGTCACACCAGCAGCTGCATGTGAAGGATTGGGGAATCAAACCCGGTTCCCCCAGATCAGAGTCCACACTCCTGACCACTACACCAAAACTGACTCTCAACAGAGATCCATTCATCATTTGATAAGCTTGCACCATATAAACAGAATCTGACAGCTAACTAACCTCCGCCAGCCTCTTCCCACAAGTCATTCATCACTGTATAAATATTGTAGTGAGAGTTAAATGACAGCTGTCGCAGGAAGGGGGGGGGATACGGTTTCTTTTCACAGGAATGAGTGATGTATACAATGAAATGGATTTGTCCCGAAGCTTTGTCTGCAGGCTTAGAGATCAGTTATTATAAGCATCCTTCTTGCCCCAATGTACTTAGAAGGCTGGCGAAAGGGCACTTCTTCTTCACCCAAAGAGTCATTAATACATGGAATTCACTACCCCAGGAAGTGGTGGCAGCTACAAACATAGACAGCTTCAAGAGGGCCAACCTAGCAGTTCGAAAGCAAGAAATGGCAAGTAGATAAATAGGTACCACTTCGGTGGGAAGGTAACAGCGTTCCGTGTGCCTTGGTGTTTAGTCATGCCGGCCACATGACCACGGAAATGTCTTCAGACAGCGCTGGCTCTTCGGCTTTGAAACGGAGATGAGCACCGCAACCCTAGAGTCGGATTCGACTGGCTTCCGAGCAAGGGAAACCTTTACCTTTACAGAGGGAACAGGCGGTCTGGGGCAGTGATGCTCGGTATTCTGGGGGGGGGGGGCAAGAGTGGGAGGGCTTCTGGAGTTCTGGCCCCACTGGTGGACCTCCTGATTGCACCTGAGTTTTGGCTACTGTGTGACACAGAGTGTTGGACTGGATGGGCTTCTCTTATGTTCTAATGTCTGGGGCAGTGATGCTCTGTATCTTGGTGCTTGGGGGGGGCAACAGTGTGAGAGCTTCTGGAGTTCTGGCCCCACTGGTGGACCTCCTGGTGGCACCTGGGCATGGGGCACTGTGTGACACAGAGTGTGGGACTGGATGGGCCATTGGCCTGATCCAATACGGCTTTTTTACTTGGACTTATGTATGATCTTGGCTTCTCTTGTGTTCTCATGTTCACAACCAAGAAATCAGAAGGAGATTGGGACTGGGAAAGGCAGCCATGAAGGAGCTAGAAAAGATCCCTAAGTGTCAGGATGTGTCGCTGGGGACCAGGATCAAGATAACTCATGACGTGGTATTCCCCATCAGTATGTATGGGTGTGAAAGCTGGACAACGAAGAAAGCGGATAGGAAGAAAGTAGATTCATTTGAAATGTGGTGTTGGAGGAGAGTTTTATGGATACCGTGGACCAGGGGTCATTTCCTGTGGGAGCGCACAGGAGCGGAGCTCCGGCAGTAAGGAGCCCAGGGGGTGGGCATGTGCAGCAAGCCCCACCCCCTGCTCCCAGCAGCCCTCAGTCAGGCCATAAGGAGCAAGAAGCAACCAAGTAAGTTGCAGAGACCCCCCCCCACCTTCAGGTACAAGCTCTCCCTCCTCTGTGAGGACAGATCTGCATGTTCCCCCCTCCCCAATAGCTAGCAATCCAAAACAGTCCAATGGAGCCTGAGTGGTGGGTGTTGCCTTATGACACACTTCCGGTGATGTCAGGGGGTGTGGCATATCCAAACGAGTTATGCTAATGAGTCATGCTAATGAGCTCCTGCACCTCTTTTTTCTACGAAATGACCCCTGCCGTGGACCACCAAAAAGTGAAACAAGGGGGTTCTAGATCAAATCGAGCCTGAATCCTCATTCGAAGGCAAGAGTCACTGGAAAAAATAATGCTAGGAAAAGTTGAAGGCAGCAGGAAAAGAGGGAGAGCCGACATGAGATGGGTGGACCCAGTCAACGAAGCCACAAAGGCCCTGAGTTTGCAAGACCTGGGCAAGGCTGCCAATGATAGGACGCTTTGGAGGACATCCATTCATAGGGTTGCCAAGCTGGAAATGACTTGACGTCACTTAACACACACGAGCTGCAGCGCTACTTCAGTTTCTAAGCTCAGATGTACTTATGGAGGAAGAAAGGTATAAACTGAAGCTTTTGTTTTGCTTAATCTTGGCTTATCACAAATGCTACTGTGATTGCCCTTTCTGGAAACATCACAGAGATAATGAGTAATGACAGACAAAGGTCATTCCATTGTCACCAACATGTTCAAAGGTTAGCCAGGTCTTGCTTAAGAACATACAATCAGGGAAGTTACAGAGGGATGTTTGCTGGTCACCTGTAGCTCTTCTCAGCTCTATGTGGCCACCTGTGGTCCTCAAGAAGGGCTTATCCAGGTAGGTGAGTGAAGGAGGGAAGCTTAGAGAAGCTCTGGTGTAGGTGTCAGACGATTCTTTGGATACAACTGTCATGCCCAAGCAGATTGTAGTATCATTGGCCTTTAAATGCGTATTGGGTGTTTTAGGGTTATCATATTTCTGGCCCTGCTGGTGGACCTCCTCCTGATGGCACCTGGGTTTTGGCCACTGTGTGAAACAGAGTGCTGAACTGGATGGGCCATTAGCCTGATCCAGCATGGCTCCTCTGATGTTCATAAAATCACAGAATCACAGAGTTGGAAGGGGCAATGCTCCCTCTAAGCTGTGGAGTCTTGTGAGCAACAATTCTACTTTGGGAGCGACTGGCATTAAAGTTATGAGCCAGCGATTTGGCTACTGCATAAATCAGTTTTCTCTGGAGCCCTCCTTCCTGAGCCAAGACAAAAATGTGTGCGCCGGAGGCTAAAAACCTGTGAGCTAACTCACACGAACTCAGCTTAGAGGGAACACTGGCCATAGGGGCCATCTACTCCAACCCCCTGCTCAATGCAGGACCAGCCTAGAGCATCCCTGATTAGTGTTTGTCCAGCCGCTGCTTCAAGACTGCCAGGGAGGGGGAGCTCACCACCTCCCTAGGCAGCTGATTCCGCTCTTGCACAACTCTGACTGTCGAAAAGTTTTTCCTAATATCCAACCTGTACCTTCCCATCCTTAATTGAAACCCATTATTGTGAGTCCTATCCTCTGCTGCCAACAGGAACAACTCCCTGCCCTCCTCGAAGTGATAGCCCTTCAAATCCTGAAAGAGAGCAATTATGTCTCCCCTCAACCACCTCTTCTCCAGACTAAACATCCCTAAGTCCCTCCGCCTTCCCTCATAGAGCTTCTTGGTCTCCAGGCCCCCGATCATCCTCGTCACTCTCCTCTGCATCTGCTTTATTCTGTCCACATCCTCTTTGAAGAGATGCCTCCAGAACTGCACACAATACTCCAGGTGCAGCCTGACCAATGCTGTGTACAGTGGCACCATGACATCTTGCGATTTGGATGTTAGGCCTTTGTTGATACAGCCCAAGATTGCATTAGCCTTTTTTGTCGCTGCATCAACACTTATGTTCTTATGTTTAAAAAAAGAGGACATATTTCCCTACTGACTACTTCAAACAAGTGATCCCTATAACAAATCTCATAGAATGCTGTATGTTTTACGAATTGATGTTACCCCCTCTGAGCCAGTTCTGGGGAGAGTGGGTTATAAATCCAATAAAATAATAATAAAAAATTCATACCCCTACCATTTAAGCTGTGGTAATTGCTACTAACTAGGAATATTCCTAACCTTCCAACCGAAAAAGAAGACATTTTCATCAGCATTTTAAAAAAAGAGCCCAAAAGAAGACGGATACCAAAAAAGAGGGTGTGTCCTCTAAAAAGACGATATCTGGTAACCCTCTGCATTTGATATTCCTGTTAAAATGAACAGAAAAATGTGCTCCCGCTAAACATAACAGCTCCCAGATGGCACCAAGACGGAAGTAAGGACGAATACATCACTTCTCCAGGATCATATAACCTGGCTTGACCCATAAAACATATCAATGAATGTTTTAAAATGTCAAATCATTTGTTTAAAGCCCATTTAATGCATCACCGTGAACACTGTAGACTTTCAGAGTTCGGAGATGGCAACCTGGGCCATAAATTCTGTTTTATACTCAAGCAGTACATCCCATAATGGTCCTTACAATATTTTTAGCTGGGGATTTAGGTGGTATCAGCCTCCAAAGTCCTTTCCCTGTATGGCCAGTGAGTTAGCATGAGGAAGTAAAAGATTCTTCTTAGTGATTTAGCATGGACGTAAATCTCTTTGCTTCAGGGAACATAGGAGAAAGGGAGGGAATGCAACTTTAATGCAATTATGGAAATAAAATGGTGTAGATGTTAGGTTCATTAAACTAATGATGTAAAAGGATACAAGGTAGAACTCCCATTTTCTGAAACTGTTCAGACTAAATATAGAACTTCACAGAATCAAGAGTTCAGATAACCGGCACCCCCATCCTATACCAACATTTTGTGGCAGTGGTCCAAGCACAAGTTTGGGCGACAAGCTTATGCTACCTTAAAGACCAACAAAATGTCCAGGGTTAGGGATGGGCACAAACCGAACCATGAAGCAAAATTCATTGGCTGTTTTTCAGACTTTCGGCAAACCCCTTTTAAAGGGACTGTGGTCCCTTTCAATAGGGTTCGCGGGGCCACGAACCATGAACCAGTTCATTTTGCGAATGAGCCTCCCAGTTTGATTCAGTTCATGGTTTGGTTCGTGGTTCAGCCACAACACGAACTGCATTTTCCCGGTTCATGCCCATCCCTATCCAGGGTTTTTGAGAGTCAAAACTTATCCCCGGAAATCGTGTTAGTCTTTAACCAGACACAAATCTAGCTCCTCTACTGCAGACCAACATAGCTACTCACTCTATCTACAGTGAACTAGACGATACAGCTTGTAAGAGAGGGGCTGTGGCTCATTGGTAGAGCTTCTGCTTGGCATGCAGAAGATCCCAGGTTCAGTTTCTGGCATCTCCAGTTAAAAGGATCAGAGAATAAGTTATGTGAAAGACCTCTACTTGAGACCCCGGAGAGTCATTGCCAGTCTAAGTAGACAATATTGACTTTGATGGACCAATGGTTTGATTCAGTATAAGGCAGATCCATGTGTTCATGTGCTCAGTCCAGTATGTGTCACCCTATGCTTAGGCCCTAACCAATGTGGCTCTGCCAAAAATGAATTCGGACCAACGTTCTTTGCATTTTACACGGAGTTATTCTTCCTGAACGCACTACTTTACATATTGTGTACATCACAAGAAATCAACCAACAAAAACCAAAATTAATCTAAGGTAGAATGGAATGCTGTGCTTGAGTTATGGATGCCAGTCACCAGGTGGGACCTGGGGATCCCCTGGAATGGCAGCTCATCTCCAGTCAACAGAGGTCATTTCCCCTGGAGAACATGGCTGCTTGAGAGGGTGGACCCTATGGCATTACACCCCACTGATGTCCCAGTGCTCCCCAGGCTCCACCCCCCGAAAGCTCCAGGAGTGTCCCAACCTGGAACTGGCACCCCTACCCCCCCAACCCCCACCAGTGGCCGGGGGGGGGGGATCTGGCAACCCTAGCTTGAAGCCAGGCTGCCAATGAAAATGGCAGCCCCATTTTCTGAGTTCTGACTCCCTTCTTCCTGTACCCTTGACGTATAATTACTCACAATGTTTACTGGGTTTCCTTCCCTTATCTGCAGCAGCCATTTATTGCAATGGAGAACATACAGTGATGACATCAGAAATGGGCTGAAGAAGATGTTGTGCAAGCTGAAATACGAAATGTTTGTAGTAAAACTGAAAATGTAAAAATAATAATAATAATAAAAAAGAAAGAAATGGGCCGAAGAATAGATTCTTTTGAACTATGGTGCTGGAGAAGACTCTTGAGAGTCCCTTGGACTGCAAGGAGATCAAATCAGTCGATCCTAAAAGAAATCAACCCTGACTGTTCCCTGGAAGGCCAGATAATGAAACTGAAGCTCAAATACTTTGGCCACCCAATGAGAAGGGAGCACTCACTGGAGAAGACCCTGATGCTGGAAAAGATTGAAGGTCAAAGAAGACGGGGACGGCAAAGGATGAGATGGTTAGACAGTGTCATCGATGCAACGAACATGAAATTGAGCAAACTTCAGAGGACGGCGGAAGACCGGAAGGCCTGGCGGGAGCTGGTCCATGGGGTCGCAAAGAGTCGGACTCAACTGTGCGACTGAACAACAACAACATGTATATATATACATATACTTTAGAACAACTCAGCAGATAGTAGAGTGTCAAGGGTGTAGTTGTTCTGTAATGTGTAAATGTTGCCTGAAGAGTGTTAAATGCTTGGATGAGCCTAACAGTGGAGTAAAGTGTGTTACTTAAGGTAGCTCACAATGTAAAGGAAATTAGCAGTAAGGTATATGTAGGTTTGTTAAACATATATTGGTTTTGATACCTACTGCTTTTGTTCTCCAGTGGACAGATTTACATTTTGGTTGTGGCCAACACAAACAGGAAACAGATAGTTTAAACAGGAAATAGAAGATAAAGCACTCAATTGAGTATGAGGTTAGCTTTAATGGGAAGGTGAATTAATAGAATGAATGGCTTTGCTATACGAGTTGCTGTTGTGATCTATAATTAAAATTGACTTCAGACAAATGAATTAGGTCTTGTAGCACAGTAAGAGAGATAAAGGGGGGGGGAGAATATGAAATGTAATGAAGGGGCAATTGTTTTTGTCAACTTAACTTGTGATTTTTTGATGTATTTAATGACATGGGTATATGATGTATGTTTGTCTGAAAATTAATTTTAAAAATGGGCTCTTTTTGTAGCAGGTACTCATTTGCATATTAAGCGACACACCCCTAATGTAGCCAATCCTCCAAGAGCTTACAGTAGCTCCTGGAAGAAGAGCTCTGTAAGCTCTTGGAGGATTGGCTACATTAGGGGGTGTGGCCTAATATGCAAAGGAGCTCCTGATACAAAAAGAGCCCTGATAATGGGCCAATGTGTGTAAATGCTACCCGTCGGGTTGCCAGCTCCGGGATGGGAAATAACCTGGAGATTTTGGGGGTGAAGCCTCGGGAGAACAGGGTCTGTGGAAGGGGAGGACCTCAGCAGGGGACGATGCCACGGAGTCCACCTTCCAAAGCAGCCATTTCCTCCAGGGGAACTGATCTCTGTCGTCCGGGGATCAGGAGTAATAGCGGGAGATCTCCACCCACCTACCCCCAGTAGGATGGCAATGCTAGTTACCCCGGGGTGACTGTTTTAGGCAGCAGCTAAGGAAGGTCGGTCGTTCAGCAGTTCGAGACCCGAGTGTGCCGCATGACGGAGTGAGCTCCCGTCTCTAGTTCCAGCTCCTGCCAACCTAGCAGTTCGAAAGCAAGAAATTGCAAGTAGATAAATAGGTCCCACTTCGGTGGGAAGGGAAAAGCGTTCCGTGCGCCTTGGTGTTTAGTCATGCCAGCCACATGACCATGGAAACATCTTCGGACAGCGCTGGCTCTTCGGCTTGGAAACGGAGATGAGCACCGCAACCCTAGAGTCGGATTCGACTGGCTTTCGAGCAAGGGAAACCTTTACCTTTTACCTAAAGAAGAACATGATAGTCAGTTCTTGGCTGATTCCATTGCAAGCAATGGAGTGCTGTTGCGTTGTGCCGGATTCAGGCCCCCTTCAGTGCTCCCTCTAAGCTGTGGAGTCTTGTGAGCAAAGATTCTGCTTTGTGAGCTACCGGCATCAAAGTTGTGAGTGAGCGATTTGGCTACTGGACAAATTAGTTTGCTCCGGAGCCATCCCTTCCTGAGCTGAGACGAAAATGCGTGTGCCGGAGGTTAAAAAAACTGTGAGCCAGCTCACACTAACTCAGCTTAGAGGGAACACTGGCTCCCCTTCATTATAATGTAATATATTCACGCTTACCTTTTGCTAGGTTGCTTCGAACAGGGGGTCCTGAATCTTTTTGAGCCTGTGGGCACCTTTGGAATTCTGACCCGGTGTGCTGGGCACAGCCACAAAAATGGCCGCAACAGGAGGTGGAGCCAGCCACAAAATGGCCACCGCAGCTCCCCTTCGGTCACACGGTGAAGATCCTGGTGCCGCTGCAGGAGCTGCCGCCAAAGCAACATTTTTTTAAAAAAATCGGCAGAGCCAATCAAATCTCCAGTAGCCAATCAGAAGCCTTGCTGGGGGAAAGCCCCACTTGGCCCCGCCCACTTTCTAAAAACACTTGGTGGGCACCAAGAAATGTGTCAGTGGTGGAGTTGCCAACTCCTGGAGATTTGGGGGGAGAGGCCTGGAAATGCAGGGTTCGAGAAGGGAGGGATCTCAAATGGATATCACGCCATGCAGTCTGAAGCACTTATCCTCTCCGGTGGAACTCAGCTCAGTCATCGGGAGACCAGTTGTAGTTTCAGAAGGCCTCCGGGCCCAACCTGGAAGTTTGCAGCCCTACAGAAAACAGATGGAGCTTTGGGAGCGATGTCATATCTGTTTGTGTCTTGAACAGTGCTTTTTTTGCGGAAAAGGCCCAGCAGGAACTCATTAGCGTAATAGGCCACACCCAACAGCAGAAAACTATTAGCATGTTCAGCCACACCCCTGGCAGCACAGCTCATTAGCATGTTAGGCCACACCCCCATGCAAGTCGGCCCTCGGACAGGCTGGGGAAGGCACGGGGAGGCATTTAAATGCCTCTTTGATCCTTCCGGGGGGGGGGCCCTGGCCCGCCTGCCTCTGAGTCACCGGGGGGGGGTGTTGCTCTCCAGGCCTTCCCTCTGTAGCCACGCACACAGAGGTTTTGGCTGTAGTGGGCATGGCCAGAACTCTGTTCCTGTGCGTTCCTGCCCAGAAATAGCCCTTGTCTTGAACCAAGAGAGCCTCCTGGATGTGCTATACCACCAGGACAGGGAACTGGGGAGGACAGAGAACTGCAGCCTTTTATGATACTGGGTTTGTATTTGTATGGGAGACCACCAAGGAAGCCCAGGGTCACTACGCAGAGGCAGGCAACAGCAGATCGCCTCTGCTTATCTCTTGCCTTGAAAACCCTGCAGGATTGCAGCAAGCCGGCTGCAACTTGAGAGCACTTTCCGCCACCAATCTCAAAAGAAGCAGACAAATGGTCATGAGGTAGTTAACACTCTGCATAGTCAGGTCCAATGAGGCCTTGGGCAAAGCTTCTTCTTCAAGCCTCACTGGCTAAGGCTTCAGAAAGGAGCTAACAGAGCTCAAGTTCTCTGGGACGGAATGGGACAAATCATATGAAGACCGCAAAGCAGTTTCTGCATTGGAAGTTGCTGCAGGAACATTAGCAGATCTAATAAATCCAGCTCCCCAAAGCCATTATAATGTTTATACTGTTCCACAGCACATAATTCAGTCTGGGTAAACGTATCTGAAAACAAGATCAAAACCCTTCCAAATGATATACGTGGGGGAAAGTCAAAAGCAGTATAAAAACTGAATATATTCATAACGCTGCGCTAAGTAGAACGAAGGACTTTAATGCTTGTCTATAAGTGCATGTTCTGAGCTCATGTTTTAAGTATTACAATTAAGAAGTGTGGCAGCTGCTATTTAAGAAACATAGGCCCCGGTCACACGGAGCATTAGCCACGCTAGAGGGACGGAAGATAGGCGGAGTTTCCGGGTGCGATCTCACCTGCACATCTGGGAAGCGTCGGGCTTCCGTGGCGCAACCGAGGCATCCCGCCGAAGACGCGCAGTAAAAAACTAGTACCTCGAAGGTACTAGTTTCCTGAAACCACGGGGCAAGGGCGGGCGTCTGATCGCGTTTCCGGAGGTAGTTCCGGCGCCCGCCCATGTCCCCTCAGAAAAAGGGTTTTTTTTCAAAGTCTCCACAGATGCGCACACGCACCCAAGGGAGCATGCGCACAATGGAGTTTTTTTTAAAAAAACAACCAACCCGTTTGCCCTGCGCCCCGCTTCTTTGCCGCGTCGCAGGACTGTGGAGTGACTGGCACCTCCCCCCTACCACGGGACCTCCACGGGACCTCGATAGGTAGGTCTGCTCAAGCAACCGTGGAGTTTTTAGCCCCGGGGCTAACAGCCACGTTTCCCCCCCGCCCGCCCGCGCGCAGTTTCCTGCCCGTGTGACCGGGACCTAATTAACAAAAATGTGCAAAATCATGACAGCAACAGAGAAAGGCAAACTCAGTCAACTTTGGTTATAAAAGATTATAGGCTTTTCTGTAGTCTCATTTTCCTCGGGGGGGCATTTTCTGTTCTGCACATGTTATGCTCCCTCTAGTAGTCGATTCAATATTACATTAGTTTACATCCAGCATAAAAACCTGCAGTTTAAATCTGCAGGGGAGATATGCTGGACATAAACCAATGTAACTTCGAATCAACCACTAGAGGGAGCAAAACATGTGCAGAACAGAAAATGCCCCCCCAAAGAAAGCAGTAGGCAAAGAAAATGAGAAGGTAGAAAAGCCCTAAGTCTATTTAATAAAACAGAAGTCCAGGAGCACATTAAAGACAATGGTCTACTTAAGTAATAGGCAACATTTTAAAAAAGAAACAGGTCCATAGAATCCAGCATAAAAAGAAAACACTGGTGGACCTCCTGATGTCACCTGGTGTTTTTGGTCACTGTGTGACACAAGAGTGTTGGACTGGATGGGCCTTTGGCCTGATCCAACATTAGCTTCTCTTGTGTTCTTATGTTCAAATGCAACTGAAATAAGCAACTTTTTTTCATCAGGCGTAGTAACTGTAGTAAGGATTGTTCCAAGTGAACTTCCTAAGACAAGCTACTCCGTAACTGTGGAACACTCTCTGGAGAGAAAAAAGCCCCTCTTCTTCATTTGTATCAAAGGACCAAAATTTTAAAAAAACTCTGACTAAAATTGCAATTTGTGATATGACATGTCACATAGAAACCAATTGTGCTGCAAATTCCCCCTGATCTGAATAACCTAGAACAGCAAAACAGTTGAGGAGGAGGGGGGGGGGAGGGAGGAGGAGAAGAAGACGAAGAAGAAGAGTAGGATTTATACCCTGCCCTTCACCTCGGAGTCTCAGAGTGGCTTACAATCACCTTCCCTTCCCCTCCCCACAACAGACACCCTGTGAGGTGGATGCGGCTGAGAGAGTTCTGAGAGAACTGCTCATGAGAGAACAGCTCTGAAAGAACTTGTGACTGACCCAAGGTCAACCAGCTGGCTTCGTGTAGGAATCAAACCCGGTTCTCCAGATCAGAGTCTGCCACTCTTAAACACTACACCAAACTGCCTAATTTGCCCAGTATCCCATCTTCCATCCTGAGTCATTTGTCCAGATTTCAAGGATCCCAGTAACTCGCAGGCAATGCTCCCTCTAAGCTGTGGGGTCTTGTGAGCAGAAATTCTACTTTGTGGGGTACTGGCATTAAAGTTGTGAGTGAGCAATTTGGCCACTGCATAAATCAGGTTGCTCTGGAGCCATCCTTCCTGAGCTAAGACAAAAATGTGTGAGCTGGAGGCTAAAAAACTGTGAGCTAGCTCACACTAACTCAGCTTAGAGGGAACACTGCTCACAGGACTGGTGATTTGAAGAAATTCAAGGAAAAAGAAGAAGAGAAATGCACGTTATCATATAGTAACCATGCTGAAATATCATTTCAAACTCAAAAGCAGATTAGAATCAACAGTAAGTGGATTGAATGATGGGAAGGCAGATTGCTCTGTGGTGATTTTAAGACTCTCTGACAAGAGCCGCTGAACGATTTGAGTTATATCTGGGCTCATCTCTCTTGAACACATTCTGTTATTGAAACAGGGTCAGGTTTTATTTCCCAAGTTCACACAGCTGCCTTCTAAACAATACAGACATGACCCTGCTTCTTAAAGCATACATAGATATATATATTCTTGCTGCATTGTTCCGGGTGAATGAAATACGACACCGTCTCATTTTCACTACACACAGGTCACACTCAGTGAAGCAAAGTGATCAATCTCAGCCTATAAACTAAGGCTGTTGGAATTTCGGACTGAGGTTTTTACATTTGTCACTTCTGTACCTCTTCATTCCGATTACAGTCCATGTCAGGGGTCCCCGACTTGGTTTGATGTAGCGGTTAAGTGCACGGACTCTAATCTGGGAGAACCAGGTTTGATTCCCCACTCCTCCACTTGCCGCTACTGGAAGACCTTGGGCAGGCCGTTAATTCTGACATGCCATTGAAAAGGCAGCTGTATCTAGGGTTGCCAGGCCCGGCCCGGCAACCAGGACAAGACTCGGGGGGCAGGGACACGGAGGGCTGGCTGGTGGCCAATGGTATGATCTCACTTCCAGGAAAACCCAAAACTCCATGCATCTCTAGGAACTGGCCAACATTCTATGGTAAAACCATGGAATTATTGGTGATTCCTAGATGGGACTGACATCGATACCAGTCTGGTGTAGTCTAAGTCAGGGGTCCCCAACATGGTTTGATGTAGTGGTTAAGTGTGTGGACTCTAATCTGGGAAAACCAGGTTTGATTCTCCACTATTTCACTTGCACCTGGCTGGATGACCTTGGGCAAGCCATAGTTCTGGCACAGCTGTCCTTGACAGGGCAGTTCTGGAAAGAGCTCTCTCAGCCCCACCTCCCTCCCAGGGTGTCTGTTGTGGGGAGGGGAAGGGAAAGGAGGTTGTAAGCCGCTCTGAGACTCCTTCGGGTAGTGAAGGGCGGGGTATAAATCCAATCTCTTCTTCTTCATCATCTTCTTCTACTACTACTACTTGTCAAAGAACTGTGAGAGTGATTTTTTTGCCCGACAGGCCGAGACAGAGGGCTAGAATACCTTAACGGCCTTCTCTGTTCTCCAAACATGTTCCCAGCAGTGTTCCCTCTGAGCTGAGTTAGTGTGAGTTAGCTCATGGTTTTTTAGCCTCCGGCTCACACATTTTTTGTCTTAGCTCGGGAAGGGATGGCTCCAGAGCAAACTCATTTATGCAGCGGCCCAATCGCTCGCTCACAACTTTAACGCCAGTAGCTCACAAAGTAGATTTTTTGCTCACAAGACTCCACAGCTTAGAGGGAGCATTGGTTCCCAGTACGATTTGATTTCAAGAAAATCAAGACGGGAAGCAGAGGCCCACCAGAGTTCTTTCATCCAAGAGGAGGGCCTAGTGTTCATTTCAGACCTGGGGTTGCCAAGCTCCAGGTGGAGCCAGGAGACCTCCTGCTATTGCAATTGAGCTCCGGATGACAGAAATCATTCCCCCTGCAGGAAATGGCTGCTTGGGCGGATGGACTCTATGGCATTGTGCCTTAGCAAGGTCCCTCCCCTCCCCAAACCCTCCCCTCCCCAAACCCTCCTCAGGCTCCACCCCTCAAATCTCCAGGTGTCTCCCGCCCAGAGCTGGCAACCCTGACCACCCTCTTCAAAGAAATGTGAGCCTTCTCTTGCTGCCATTCCAAGTCAAGCATGGAGTTAAGATGACATAAGAACATAAGAGAAGCCATGTTGGATCAGGCCAGTGGCCCATCCAGTCCAACACTCTGTGTCACGCAGTGGCCAAAAACACCAGGTGCCATCAGGAGGTCCACCAGCGGGGCCAGAACTCCAGAAGCCCTACCCCCAAGCACCAAGAACACAGAGCATCACTGCCCCAGACAGAAGAACATAAGAGAAACCATGTTGGATCAGGCCAGTGGTCAGAACCTAAAAAGGTTAGTCAAGAATAGAAGAGGGCCAACTCTAAAAATCTAATTATGAAACATACAAAAATATACATGTATTTATTCAACATAAATTAAAATAACAAACAAGGGCCCATTCCTACCTCATATACAAATATAAAAACATACAAGGGCTAATAAGATAGACCTAACGCGTTTCGGCCTTTACACGCCTTCCTCAGAGGTCTAATACAGACAGAACATCTTGGCTGATATGCAAAAATACACACAGTCATACATATATGGAATAAAGACCAGAAACCAATTGCTGTAAAAATAAAAGAAATAGAAGATTAGACACATATACTACTAACAAATACATTGTATATACATTGTAAATACATTACCAAACAAAAAACCATTGACTTACTTCCAAAGTTTAACCACTGGGCAAAGAAATACAAAAATACAAATGAAGCCTCCAGTGCAATCACATGTCCAGTAGTACTTCTCTAGAAACAATAAAAGTGTATGAGTCAATGCATTAAATACCTACTAACTGAAAATAAACAAAGAAAAATGATGAAATATGAATGATGAATGAAAATAGTCACCTCTGGTCAACTGTATATTCTTCTGAGATTGTGCAGTCAAATGTTCCCAATAAAATTTTCCTTAGGTTAAAAGCAGTGTTGATCAAAAAGGTGTTGGGCCTCAGGAATGAAGCGATTGAAAAGAATTTGAAAGATGAACTAGCTCAAACCATAGCTGATCAACTGCAGATTGGTACCAAAGAAGAGATAACAAGTAACATTGAAGAAATCTATAGAAGGAACTCTGCCTATGCGAAGAAGCACAAACTTCCAAGGGAGGTCCATGTTAAATTCTACCGAAAGGAAATGAAGGAGGATATACTCAAAGCGGCATATGAGACCAAAATGAATATGCAAGGAGAAGAGATAAAACTGTTAAAGGAAGTACCTTGGAGAGTAAGGGAGAGAAGGTTTCCGTATGCGAAATTGGTAGATCTCCTCAAAAATAATGGAATAGTGTACAGATGGTTAGTTCCTGAAGGAGTACTCTTTTCTTATGATGGAAGAAGACAACGGATTGACTCAATATTTAAAATCCAATTTTTTCTGGAAAAATACGGGGAAGATCTGGGTTTACAGAAAGAAGGGGAAAGAAAAGAGGAAGAGGAAGAGGAAGATGCTTCTACTGAGTCGGAGGAAGAAGAAAGTACTGAACATCAGGACAAACCTAGTAAAGGAGCTGCAGCAAAGAAGGAAAGGAAGAAACCAAGCAAAACCCCTTATCAGATACTAACCAGATTCAAATACAAACACAAAGGAAAAAAGCAATAAAAAGTAGCAAAAAAAACCCCAGTAAAAACTTAAGATGACAGCAATAAAGACTCGAAAAATTTTATCTATTAATATAAATGGGCTGAATAGCCCACAAAAAAGAAGAAAAACATTTCACCAGATCAATAAAAATAAAGTCGACATCATCTGCCTTCAAGAAACGCATATTAAGAAAGGTGATGAAAAATTGTTGTACAACAAAAAATTAGGAAATGCATTTATAGCATCAGATCCAAAAAAGAAACGAGGGGTGGTAACCTATGTGAAAGATAACTTGAACCCCAAACTGTTATACGCGTCAAGTGATGGAAGGATAGTAGCAGTAGCTATAACGCTAAATGGAAAATAAAAGCTTATAATTAACATATATGCCCCAAATCAAAATCAAGAGGTTTTTTACAAAGAATTGTGCAAGGTCTTTGGCATTAAGGAATTTGAAAGTATTTATTTAGCGGGAGATTTCAATGCAGTTTTAGACCCTGCAATTGATAGAAAGAGCAAGAGGAAAAGAAGAAAAATGGGAGCAATTGCAGCAAGAAGCTTTTTCCAAATAACAGAAGAATTTAATATTGTGGATGCTTAGAGAACCAGAAATCCCAAAAAGAGTGACTTTACTTTTTACTCTTCGAGACACAACTCGTGGTCCAGGATCGATATGATTTGGACAACCTCCAAGGCAATACATGAAATGATAGAATACGAAATCCTCCCCAAAACATATGCAGATCATAACCCAATTATGCTAACGCTGAAAAATGAGCAAAGGAAGAATAGATGGACTATGAACTTGGGGCTTTTAAGAGATAAGAAATTTAGGAAAAAAACTGAAGACGAAATTTCTGACTTTTTCAAAAGAAATAATAGCACAGAGATAAAAAAGGGAACAGTGTGGGATGCCTTCAAGGCCTTTATACGGGGCTGGTTTACTACACAAAACATTTGGAAAGTCAAACAAGAGAAAAAGATATATCAAGACTTAGTGGAACGTATGAGAATGGAAGAATGCAAAATGAAAAAAGCAGCTAATCCTGAAGAACATAGGGTGAAATTACAACTCCTTCAACATAATTTAAATATACTTTTGAATAAAGAGATAGCAAGGAAAATTGAGTTAAATATGGTGTGGAAAGAGATAAAAGAAAGGTACTATAGAAAAACAGCCAGATGGGTTGCGCCATTGGAGGCTTTTGTAATGCCATCACTTCTGGTACAGGCAAAAAAGGCTAGTTATAACATACTGTTAGAAAATAATAACGTCTTAAAAACGGAGAAAAAATTAAGAGAAGAACATTCGATATCATTAACATGGTGGGAGCGAGCTCTTCTACAAGATAGATATGGTAAAGATAAAATAAGGGGGTTTGAAGGTGCAAACAATCAGTTGGACAAGATATGGTTGTCGTCTAGCGACAAATTAATTCAGAAACTATATAGATTTCTGTTAGAAGAATATAAGTTAGATGAAAATGTTAAAGCGGTAATGATATCTTGGATGCAAGATATGGGAAAACTGATAGAATTCGACCAATGGGATAGTATATGGCAAACAATGAAATTTATGAGAGCTGTGGCTTATAAAGAAAATATCTATAAAATGTATCACAGGTGGTACTGGTCCCCAGATAAAATTGCAAAGTGTTTTCCGCAAATATGTAGTAATTGTTGGAAATGTAAAGCAAACGTGGGGACCTTCTATCATATGTGGTGGAATTGTTACAAGCTACGTAAATTCTGGAAAATGGTGCAAAGAATTATTCTAGAAATTTTGAATATAAAGGTGAAACTTGAGCCTGAGATATATCTATTGAATATAATTCCCAGAGGTTATAAAAAACAAGATAAATACCTGATAATATATATAGTGACTGCAGCACGTATACTTGTGGCGAGAAATTGGAAAATGGATAATTTACCCTCGAAAGAGGACCTAATAATCAAAATTCTGGAATTAGCTCAAATGGATATTTTGAGCCAAATATTGCAAAATAAGGACCAAAAATATTTAAATCAAAGGTGGTGTAAGGTATATGATTGGATAGAACGTCAAACAACTTAACCTTGAATTTAGTGAGAAGGTGAACCTTCCCAATTGTATTAGGATGTAAACTATGGAATGACAACTCTGAAAAGATGAAAAACTTAATATGATGATCTATGTAATGTTTTGAAAAACTTTATAAAAATAAACTTAAAAAAAAAAGAAAAAAGGTGTTGGGCCTATATAGTAGATTCAGGATTATACAATCCTTAAGGGATGATGTAATCCTTATTTTTTCTTCTTTGTCCTTATGGATCAGGCCAGTGGCCCATCCAGTCCAACACACTGTTTCACGCAGTGGCCAAAAACACCAGGTGCCATCAGGAGGTCCACCAGCGGGGCCAGAGCTCCAGGAGCCCTCCCACTGTTGCCCCCCAAGCACCAAGAATACAGAGCATCACTGTCCGAGACATAACAACACAAAGAGAAGCCATGTTGGATCAGGCCAATGGCCCATCCAGTCACACAGTGGCCAAAGCCCAGGTGCCATCAGGAGGTCCACCAGTGAGGCCAAAACTCCACTGTGGCCCCTCAAGCTCCAAAAATACAGTGCATCACTGCTCCAGACATAGTGTTCCATCTATACCATGTGGCTAATGGCCACTTATGAACCTCTGCTTCATATGTTTATACAGTGCCCTCTTGAAGCTGTCTGTGCTCGTAGCCGCCGCCACGTCCTGCAGCAGAGAATTCCGTGTATCATTTACTCTTTGGGTGAAGAAGCACTTTTATCTGCTCTAAGCCTCCTGCTCATTAATGACAGACCAATGACAGATTCTTATCGTTAACTAAAACGAAGACTAAGATCACCATTACTGACAACGAGACATCAGGCCACTTGCCCAATTGCAGCGGACAACCTCCCGTTCCCATTCTCCCAACGTTTTCAATTCATGTGCAAGACTGAATCGACATGTGGTTAAAAAAAAATAATGAAATATTCAGCTATTATCCAGCGAACATCACCTCCACCCCAGATCCCAGGTTGGCGGGAGTGGTGGCGCAGGCAGTAAGAATGCCTGCTGTAACATCAATGAACACCCACTACAGCTGTTCGAGACCCACCGCAGCTGGGGTGAGCTCCTGGCCCTAGTCCCAGCTTCCGCCCACCCAGCGGTTTCAAAAAATTAATATTCAGCAAGTAGATAAATGGGTACCTGCCCCTAGGTGGCAGGGGGCACCCTCCTCCTTGTGGGGCATGCAGCGGAGGCACTGGCAACGGCGGTGGCAGAGTGGCGGCGGCGGAGCAGCAGTAGAGCGATGGAGTGGAGGAGAGTGGCCTGTGAGAGTGGAGAATGGCCTGTGAGCGCGACATGAGCGGCGGAATCCGGCGGAGGTGAAGGCAGAGCCACGGAAGTGCGGTGGTGTGTCGGTGCGGTGGAGCCGGAAGGACATTGGTCGGAGCTGCAGCTGACGCGGGCCGTGCACCGGATGGGCCCGCCGGAGGAAAACCGCTGGACCGGAAAGAGATCTGCTCCAGGACATTGGAGGTGGAACGGCGACTTCCGAGACCCGCCGAAGGGAGCCAGATAGCAACAAGCGCTGCTGATGGGTGCTGGTAGGCAATCACTCCCCCTATCATTGTGGCCCTAGTTAGGAATCAAATTGTGTGTAAACCACTCAGAGACCCTTCGGGGTCAGAGCGGTATATAAATTGAATGTTAAAATTAAAAAAAATAAAATAAAAACTTGTGATTCCTCCAGGCTTAAGCCAGTTTACCAACCAAGTACGTCAGCCCTCCAGAGCTGTGGTAACCATTTCTTTTAATTTCAGAAGGGAGCCATCTTGGCCTGCAGCAAAAGAGCTAGATTCAGGCCCAGTAGCACCTTCGAGACCGGCAAGGTTCTCAGGGCGTAAGCTTTCAAGAGTCAATGCTCCCTTCATCACAAACTCGAATCTAATCATTTTGTTATTATTGTTGTTGCTAACTTCCTGGGAAAGACCAAAGGGAGGGGGATATGTGTCAGCGATGAGCTCATGAGCTGATGATCGGTTACAATTTGTCTGAGGTGCTCCCGTAGGAGAATCCCGAACATGACATAAGAACGCTAGGAAAAGTTGAAGACAGTGGAGAAACACATCGAGCAGAGGTCCATCAGTGGCTGTGAGCCACAAGGTATAGATAGGAACTCTCGGTCTGGGGCAAGAGATGCTCTGTATTCTTGGTGCTCGGGGGGGCAACAATGGGAGGGCTTCTAGTGTCCTAGCCCCGCTGCTGGACCTCCTGATGGCACCTGGTATTTTTGGCCACTGTGTGACAGAGTGTTGGACTAGATGGGCCATTGGCCTGATCCAACATTGGCTTCTCTTATGTTCTTATGTGGAGCAGAGGTCCATCAGTGGCTATTAGCCACAAAGTATAGATAGGAACTCTCAGGCTGGGGAAAGTGATGCACTGTATTCTTGGTGGTTGGGGGGGGGCAACAGTGGGAGGGTTTCTAGTGTCCTGGCCCCACTGCTGA